>NC_079169.1:17848542-18131042 GCF_947568905.1 Ostrea edulis
ACCCTGGGTTGTGAAATTCACCATTTTTTGTACATCCTTTTCTAAGTATACATTTAGATTTTATAAAGTATCAGCAAACTTACACATAAATACTATACATACCAAGTTTGGCCCCACCCTTAGCTCAAAACCCTTACTCTGGGAAAATCAAATTTACGATTTAGGTACGACTACCTGCTCTATCCATTATTAGTTTCAATTTAGTATCAAAAGCACTAAAGAAAATGTTATTTAAGTGTTTTCCACATAAACACTGTATAACAAGTTTGGCCCCACCCTGGGGTCAGAACCCTACCCTGGGGATCATGAAAGAACAAGGTACGATTGTGTATATAAAAAGGCCCAAAAGATTTCTCTGTTTTAAATGCGTCTTGAATCAAGCTTGATCTGTGTTTTAAGTATTAAAGTTAAATATATGCCAAGTGATTATTACGTCATTAATCAATAAGACTTTCCCCCACTTTTTTTTCAAAAAGAACTTACTAACTGTTGAATTTCATCCAGATTATTGCCTAGGAAAAGGTGTGCCCATCTGTCGAGGCTAAACTGAAATTAATATATATTGTTTATTAATAGACGATAAAAAATGTAATTGAATATGAATTTGCTCGACACATGGACTGTATGTTTTCTGAATGGAAACCCCCCAGAATTTTTGCATTGACTTTGGCATTTTTATGCCAACTTCACGCTCTTGTCATTACAGTAAGAAGTAATTCAAATCAAATATAGTGTGGGTTTGCTTATATATTCTTTATTGGAATGGCAGATTTCCGGATTCCTATTGAAATCATCTATTTTCTGGGTCAGATGACTGTAGAAACTGTACCTGCTTCTTTACAATTTTGGTAGAGGCCTTCCTGCTCTACATCACTATGCATTTAGTTTTTCTTACATGTGTGTGGTTCTTGAGAAGATTTTTGAAAATTGCTCATTTTTTGCCCTGCCCCATAGGTGCAAGATCCTGAAATTTACAATTTGTAATGTTCCCTTTGTTCCAAATATGAAAAGAATTGGAATGATAGTAATCAAGATGTTAAAATGTCTATTGTTCACACATTTAATAACTGACCATTTTGGCCCCAAGTGTTTTACACATAAACACTATTTAACAAATTTGGCTCCACCCTTATGGAGCGCCAAATTAACATAAACTCAAATAATTGAAGATATCTTCAATTATTTGAAGATATCATCAATTCATTTGATGCGCGTAACAACTGAATTAAAGATCTCTTTAAATAATTAATGATATCTTCAATTCTGCATTATTGCGCGCATTAATTGAATTGATGAGAGCATTAATTCTTCAGCTGAATTGATGCGCGCTTTAATTGAATTAATGATCTCTTCAAATGAATTAATGATATCAACAATTGAATTGATGCGCGCTACAATTCAATTGAAGAGAGCAATAACTGATATAATGCGCGCATTAAATCAATTGATGAGAGCAATAATTGATTTAATGCGCGCATTAATTCAATTATTGCTCTCTTCAATTGAATTAATGATATCTTTAATTCATTTGAAGAGAGCAATAATTCTTTTAGAGAGAGCAATTAACTATATAATTAAAGATCTCTTCAATTCAACATATCCACAATTGAATTAATGATATCTTTAATTGAATTGTTGCTCTCTTTAAAAGAATTGATGCGCGCATTAATTCATTATACAAAAGCATTGTAAATGATTTAAAGATATCTTCAATTGAATTAAAGAGATCATCAAATTATTTATACCGAGCTCTAAATTAATTATTGCTCGCAATAATTCTACTAAATTGATGCTCTCATCAAATGAATTGAAGAGAGCAATAATTGAATTAATGCGCACATCAAATCTATTATTGCTCTCATTATTTGAATTAATGCGCACATCAATTGAATTGAAGAGAGCAATAATTGAATTGAAGCGCGCATTAATTCATTTGATGTGAGCAATAATTGATTTAATGCGCGCATTAATTCAATTAAAGAGAGCAATAATTGAATTGATGATATCTTCAAATAATGTTAATTTGGCGCTCCATACACCCTGGGGTTAGAACCTCCATCACGGAATCATGAAATTTACAATTTTGGTAAAGGCCTAATTCCTGCTCTACATCACTATGCATTTAGTTGTTCTTACATGTGTGTGGTTCCCGAGAAGAATATTTTTGAAAATTGGTCAATTTTGGTCCCACCCTAGGGCTCCAGGGGTGCTGGAGTCCTGAAAATTACAATTTATGTCCCCCTTGTACCACTGATACTTCATACCAAATTTGAAAAGAATTGTACAAGTAGTTATGAAGAAGTTAAAAATGTTAACGCCAATGACGGACAAAAACTAATTAAAACCAGTTTACTCAGGTGACCTAAAAACTACAGACCCACCTAAACATGCAGCTTCTGCAGGCCACAACAAGAGGTACTGTGAGCAATGCTCACTAAGAATACCCCCCGCTTACCCCAATCTCCCAAAAGGGTGTTGTTAATTGCTACTTCAATGTCCAGTGCACGTGACCTTTTGACCCCAAAATCTATAGGGAACATCTTCATTCCATGGGTAGTCCATATGTATGATATGGTGACTGTAGGTGGAAAGGATAACGCTTTAGAGCCCAGAAACCATATTGCTACTTTGATGTCCAGTGCGCTTGACCTTTGAACCCCAAAATCGATAGGGAACATCTTCATCCCATGGGTAGTCCATATGTATGATATGGTGACTGTAGGTGGAAAGGATAACGCTTTAGAGCCCGGAAACCATTGCGTCTACAGACGGACGGACAACCCGATTCCAGTATACCCCCCCCCCCCAAACTTATTGCGGGGGGTATAATAACAAAGGTCGATGGACCTGAAAGCCGTCCTGCTCCTGGTGCACAAGAGCTTGACACTACACTGCAGTTACATGTAGATGTTTTCCTCTGGGAAAATAAGATCTACGGAAGCTGGGGGACCTCTTGCAGAGTAAAGACACATGTAAAACTGTGGTAGGTTTGTTTTATTGAAACATATACATGTACTTTTTTTGTTATGAAATGGTATACATGTGACTCTCTCTTAATATTTACAATGTGCAGGTGAGATTATTACCAACTACCTGGTGAAAATCTCAGTAAGGGGACTCCTTTCCCACATGATCACCACAAAACTAGCAGTAAACATCAACTGGATGGGAAAATTGCCTTCTCTTCAGGAAATACTGAAAGATGTGTAAAGTGTGTGTATGAGAGAGAGAGAGAGAGAGAGAGAGAGAGAGAGAGAGAGAGAGAGAGAGAATTTCATGAACAAGCTTTAAGAAATAAACACTTTTTGATGTACATTCTTTTATCTATTTTAATCAGAAACTGCGAGGAAGAATCGCTTCTGTGCTAATGAAACAGGTGTAGAAATTTTCAACATGGCAAAAGATTGGTAATGATAGAGATGGAGGACGAAAGAGGAGGGCAGAGAAAAAGAAACTTCATATGGCCACCCAAATTCAAGCTGAACAAAATGAGAGTGAACTTGAGGATGAGACCAATCAATAAATAGATTCTTTGCAATACGCGTATTAACGCTCTCAATACTCAATAGAATATGAACAATTGCCATGTTAATTTTGTAATTGTATCGGCTACCTTCTTTTTTTATTTACCACTTTGAAGAGACACGATGTTCAAGATGTGTAACTGAACAGAGAAATTAACAAGAGGCCAATGGGCCACATCGCTCACCTGAGTCACCTTGGCCCATATCTGAAGACTTTCCATATATATTTGCATGTAAAACCTTAGTCCCTATTATGGCCCAAACCACCCTTTGCAAACTTGAATCTACACGAAGTCAGAAAGCTTTCATGTAAATGTCAACTTCTTTGGCCCAATGATTCTTGAGAAGAAGATTTTTAAAGCTCTTTAATATATTTGTATGTAAATCTTTGATCCCCCCCCCACCTGTGGGCCCATCCTACCACCCGGGGGCCATGATTTAAACAAACTTGAATCTGCACTATGTCAGAAAGTTTTCATGTAAAAATCAGCTTTTCTGGCTCAGTGGTTCTTGAGAAGAAGATTTTCCCTATATATTTGTATGCAAAACTTTGATCCCCTATTGTGGCCCCATCCAATCCCAGGGGCCCATGATTTGAACAAACTTGAATCTGCATTATGTCAGGAAGCTTTCATGTAAATCTCAGCTTTTCTGGCTTAGTGGTTCTTGAGAAGAAGATTTTTAAAGTTTTTCCCTATATATTTGTATGTAAAACCTTGATCCCCCCCCCTTGTGGCCCCATCCTACCACCGGGGGCCATGATTTGAACAAACTTGAATCTGCAATATGTCAGGAAGCTTTCAGCTCTTCTGGCCCAGTGGTTCTTGAGAAGATTTTTAAATGACCCCACCCTATTTTTGCGATTATCTCCCCTTTGAAAAGGACATGGCCCTTCATTTGAACAAACTTGAAAGCCCTACACCTAAGGATGCTTTTTGGCGAGTTTGGTTGAAATTGGCATGGTGGTTCATGAGAAGAAGATGAAAATGTGAAAAGTTTACAGACGGACAAAATGTGATCAGAAAAGCTCAGGTGAGCTAAAAATGAATGGGTTTTTTTTTTCACGAGATTTTGGATTAGATTTTTTTTTACTGTACTAGTGAAAAATTATCACTACTCCCAAGAGCTATGAAATCTAAAAAACATTTCCTGTTCTAAATATATAAGCTAAATTTTAACATTCAGCAAAAGTATAAAACGAGATGTATTCTTACCACTTCAATGCCCTAACAAGTCCATACACTGATGAAAGGCTTCACATAATATCATAGGTGTAGCAACATTAAAAAGTATGACTGATTTAGACCAATCCTTTTACTTTCGGAAGGTCGGTGGTCTCTTCCCAGGTACATTGTATTTGGGTTCTCTCTTCCACCAATAAAAACTGGGCGCCACCAAATTATTGAGCATGGTGGAAAACAGCAAATCAATCAATCAATGGACCCACCCTAGAGTCAAAACCCTGGGTTGTGAAATTCATCATTTTTTGTACATCTTTTTCTGCTATTCCTTAGTATGCATTAAGATTTTATACAGCATCAGCAATCTTACACATAAACACTATATATACCAAGTTTGGCCCTACTCTGGGGATCAAGAAATTTACAATTTTGGTAGAAGCCTTCCTGTTTTACATTTTAATGCATTTACATGTAGTTCTTCTTAATGTGTGCAGTTCTTGACAAGATTTTTGAAAATTGGTTATTTTTGGACAGTTTTTTGCCCTGCCTCCAAGGTCCCAGGAATCCTGAAATTTACAATGTGCCCCCCTTGTCCCAAAGATGCTTCATACCAAATTTATAAAGAATTGGTAAAGTAGTTTTCAAGAAGAAGTTGAAAATGTCTATTGTTCACATTTCATAACTGACCATTTTGGCCCCACCCTAATCAGGGATGTGACTGAATTTCTCAGAAATCAGAGGAAAACTGGTCAAAAAGGGAGGAAAACACCTCACCCTACCTGGAAAAATATTATTTTCTGCTACTTTAGATCAAATCCAGACTTTTAAATTTTTTCGAAAATTGAGCAAATCAGAGGATTTCCTCTGAAAAGAGGGAAAAATCACACCCCTGCTAATACCAAAACCCCATCCCCTGGGATCATCAAATTAAAAAATTTTGGTAAAGGACTACCTGCTCTTTCTAAATTTCCATCTAGTTTCAATTTATTATCAATAGCACTAAAGCAGATGTTATTTAAAGGTCAAGTGTAATAAAAGTAGATTTGAAAATAAAGTTTATAATTCATTAAAACCCGTTTTGAAGTTTATTGATGTGTTTATTTTTTTTTTTTTAAATCCAGGTAAATGCGCAAAATACCTATTCCAAAATCGTTGTTTATGGAAACGAATGAAGGGATTGTCACCCTTTCTTATGACGTCATCTGATACAATTGTAGTTGTTTACGCCTGTATATCATCGTTTTAATTTCTGTGAGAAATTGCCAGTTTTAGCAACACCGTGGATAGTGACGATGAAATACCGTAGATACACTTGAGTTTAGGGATTCAACCTTTATAATGTTTGTACCTACACCCGTTTCGAAACCATCAGATAGTAATATTTATATGATATATACATTTATATGTTCGACAAATATCTCATTAAGAAATTATTTACCGGGTCAGTCCATAGAAAATTGGGAATATTGGAAAAAAATGTTCTATCAAAAGATAACCTTTGTATTTTACACAACCGAGGCTAATCAAAATCAGACTTCATAGATACTCGCCGTATACTCTATTGTAGCGATTGTGAGCATATTTAACTAGATTGACTCTCACGTTTGTATTTTTTTTTATTATTGGATTTATTTGTACGAGATTGATCAGATTCAAATTATAATGTGTTTAGCTAGATATGTATTTAACTGAAAAATGCCTTTTTGAAAAAAGAAGAACAAAAGACAAAAGAAAAAAAACCTTATTGTGCACAACGTTATTTGTACCCTCTCCCCCCTTTTTTTTTTTTAAAAAAAACATCTACATGTAGATACAAATCATAAAATGTAAATTAGGCCTGTTAGTACATGTAATTTCTTCACAACACACGTCAAATGCGAAATTGATATATTACGCCACAAAGTTAACGAAATGTAGTATTTTGAGGTGTGAAATTTTGCCTTAATGATTCATGATATATATGTAGCACATTAGGAATGTAGCATATTAGGAAAAGGAAAAACTTGTACTTGTTTTCATAATGAACTTGAAAAAAATAAGCTTTGGAAATTGGACCGACCTCGCAATAAATAAGGTTTTATCAAAATGGGTTTTTAAAATTAAAGTCATTTCCATTTTTACTATATTTTATTTTTTCAATATATATATATATATATATATATATATATATAGTGAAGAAATGAAATGATGACGATGAGTCCCTTATAAATATGAGTACGACAATATTCGAAAGATATTTCATTTAATAAAAGAAATAAAATCAATTCGAACTAGGTAATGGGTGACATTAATTTTTATGTGCAATCGCAAACCCATTGAATACAATGTCGCATTAAAGCATTCAGTGGTGGATGTGGAGAGGGGTGGATTGCGTGCATCCCCCCTTTTTGGGTTGAACTTTTTATATAATTAAAATACATCCCTCCACTTGTTTTGTAGGATGTCCAGTTAATCATCACTTTGCACTTTGTTTGGAGTCAAACAGGATGATGCGTTAGGGTTGATGGAAACCTGATCCTCGTTAATTAAAGTGTCACTCACTGATCCTCGTGGCTTGTCACAAATCTGTGTCTCTTTTCAGTTTCAGTATCCAAATTCTTCGAAATTTAGTATCTTTTGGGAAAAGAAATATACTTTATCCCTGTCTCGATTTCACATTGCAGTTCAAAGCAGCGCATTGTACCATAAATACAGGACTTTTCTATGTAAACACTATAAAACCCTATCAATGCAGTCGAAAGTTGTCTCAGATGACGTCATAAGCTACGAGCGATAACTCACGTCACAACACATCTATCGATCGCTCAGGTAAAAGTTTGATAGCGTCGTGTAATTCACACCAAGTGATTTTTATCAAAATTGCCATGGAAATTAATCCATAAGTGTACGACAGACATTTTTCTGTATAAAACTAAAGTTTTAGGAAAATCACCATACTTGACCTTTAAGTGTTTTACACATAAACCTTATGTAGTAAGTTTGGCCCAGCCCTGGGGTCAGAACCTCTATCCCGGGGATCATGAAATTTACAATTTTGGTAGAGGCCTTCCTGCTCAACATCACTATGCATTTAGTTTTTTTTGTTACACAAGTGCAGTTCCTGAGAAGATTTTTAAAAATTGGACAATTTGGGCAGTTTTTGCCTTGCCCCCAAGGTCCATGGGGTGCTGGAGTCCTAAAATTTACAATTTAGGTCCCCCTTGTCCAAAAGATGCTCCATACCAAATTTGAAAAGAATTGGACTGGTAGTTATCAAGAAGTTAAAAATGTTCAATTGTTAACGCACGACGGATGCCGCACAACAACAGCCAATTGCAATAGGTCACCTGAGTTTACTCTTGCGACCTAAAATTTGAGAAAAATGTCACTTTTTAATTCCAGAAAATACAATAATTTTAATCTATTATAATACAGATGCTCTGAATTAGATGAAATAGATTAGACAACAAATTGTATACCTTAGATTTATATACACTGTAGTTCTCATACAACATACATAGGACTAGACAGAGCAAAAGAATGAATTCAGTCAACCACGAGACCCAGCTTGACCATTTTTTGTTAGAATAATTCAATCACAACAAAAGTGAAACCTAATGAGTATTTACTCAAATTCGATAACCACATACCAAATTTCAGATTCCCAAGTTAAAGTATTGTAGAGAAAAGTACTGAAAAGTACATTCTTGGTGCAAAGTCTCACAAAAATCACTCAACTGGGAAAAAACTTGATTTATAAACATACAGTAGTAAACAACATAACAATTTTTAGGTGCAAAAGTTTGCAAAACAAAAATTGAACATCACTCAACCATAAAACTCTTACATGTACAATTACTGTTAAAATACATGTAGGTAATCTGTACCTACTCAATAGGTAACTACATATCAAATTTCAGATCCCTAAGTAAAAGCATAGTGGAAATACGGATGTGTTTGTGGAACACAAATGCCCCCGATAATGACCAATTCCAAAGATGACCAAGGTCACAAGGACAAATATCTTGGTACTAGTAGAAAGATCTTGTCACAAGAAATGCTCATGTGTAATATGAAAGCTCTAACATTTACCATTTAGAAGTTATGACCAATGTCAAATTTTTAAAAAGTCGGTCAAATGTCATTGTCAAAAGGTTTAGTACCCACGGAAAGGTCTTGTCACAAGGAAGACTCATGTGAAATATCAAAGTTCTAGCACTTTCTGTTCAAAAATTATTAGCAAGGTTAAAGTTTTCAAAAAGTAGGTCAAAGTCACAGGGCCAAAACTGTTGGTACCCACGGAAAGGTCTTGTCACAATCTTCAATCTCGGGGGCATAAAAAGTTCGGAAAACTAAACTCCGATGGCACAGACTCCCTTAAATCTTGTAAAAATCACTCAAATGCGATGAAATATCATTTCTTTAAACAGTCTTTCTTTATCATCTCCAATTTCTGTACACCATTTTCCAGAACTCCCTAAAATGAGAAAGAAAGCTTTTTAGAATATATGCACCTTGCTGTGAAGGATACAATTCCCTCATCTCCATTGTTAGAATATATCATGATGTAATTATCATCCAGTACATATTATAGAATGGGATGTAAAACAACACACAGAAGAGGTCCATGGGCCATATCACTAACCCGAGTCATTCTGGTCCTTTAATGTCACAACCAAATAAATTGATACATATCACTAACCCGAGTCATTCTGGTCCTTTAATGTCACAACCAAATAAATTGATACATATCACTAACCCGAGTCATTCTGGTCCTTTAATGTCACAACCAAATAAATTGATACATATCACTAACCCGAGTCATTCTGGTCCTTTAATGTCACAACCAAATAAATTGATACATATCACTAACCCGAGTCATTCTGGTCCTTTAATGTCACAACCAAATAAATTGATACATATCACTAACCCAAGTCATTCTGGTCCTTTAATGTCACAACCAAATAAATTGATACATATCACTAACCCAAGTCATTCTGGTCCTTTAATGTCACAACCAAATAAATTGATACATATCATGACCAAAACTTCTTTTTTGTTTTTATGTTTTCTTTTAATGGTCAACTAGCTTTGTACAAAATACATGTACACTGTATGATAGCTTTTTGTTGAAACTATTCAGGACATCAAATCAAAACAAAACTGATGATGGACAAATGGCCATAATCTTTAGATGCCTTTCTTCAAGGTATTCAATGTATAACAATCACATTTCATTATTGATAAATAGATAGTGTGAATTTGTTATCCTGGTATTATTTTGCAGGGTTCACCAAACAATAATAATTCAGAGCTGCCAACATTTTGAAATGGAAAATAGTAAGGCGGGGGTCAGGGGGCCTAGGCGGCCCCCTGCCGTTGGAGATATTTTATGAATAAAGATATAACCTGAGCAATTTTAGACATATTTCAATTCCAAATTTAATGAATTTAGACATACTAATTGTTTTGCATTTTACAACTGCTGAAGGTCAAATACATCTTTTATTGATTTTATTTTCTAAAACTTGTGTATAAAACCTTGTTACATTAGACACATATTATATAATTTTACAGTTACTGTGTCACTTATAACGGCAAGTTTTTTTAATGTCATTTTCCCTGCTGTGAAAAATGTTGAAGTTTACCAAACAGATTGTACACTTATCATACAAACTCCCCCTTTCTGACTTTGAAATGAATAGATGTTTAGTGTACTTGCATGTTGTTCTTTGAATTACTGGCTCTATTAGGTTTTCTTCTTTGGGGGAGTATTGTTGTTATTTCCATCAGCACATGCCTTATGCTTAGTAGCAGCTGCCATATTGTTTATTTCAAAGCATTAAAATGATCAAGATTATATATATATATATATATATATATATATATATATATATATAGACTATGCAAACAAACGTAGTAACGACTATGGCTTGTTTCTTATAAAAGTAAAACCAATGACAGACAGCTCTAAAACTTTTGAAATGTCAAATAAGCGAAAATCGGAAGATATATAGTGAAATCGTAAGGAGCATTTCAGGCCCTATAATCATAAGCCTTACGCCAAAATCGTGAGGGTTGGCAGCTCTGATAATTCACCAGAGGAATTTACGAAATTGTGATTACTGCGTGGTTTATTTCACCTTGTGATTACTGCGTGGTTTATTTCAGCATTTTAAAAGAAATCATATTTTTATACTTAATCTCTAAGCCAAAAATTACTTAACTTTCTCTTTATAAAAATATGAAATAGACTTAATCATTTACTGCAGATATTCTTAGAAAATTATAATTTTCTTATTTTTAACAAGGGTGATAACTCCTCCAAAAACATTCAAGTGCCAGTGGATCAGCTTCTAATCATTCACCAGTCATGAAAATATGATGAATTTCACTTTCATCACTATTGAACAACAAATCATTCAAAATTGCTAAATCTCCTGTCATTACATATTGAATACCTTAATAAACAACTACACTGTACCTATCTGCAGAATATGAAACCTATATATGTATAAGCTTTTCATGATCTTGTGTTACAATGAAGGTGCACAAAATTTGGACCAGTCTGTCAGTCAGTTTGCTGTGCACACTCTATAAATATTTTTCATCAGGCCAAAATAAAATTATACTTTGTTTGAAATTGCCGCCTGCCTATAATGGATTATTCCCCTGGAAAAATTTTATCGACAAAATTATTTATAAATTTTTTATATCAGTAAAAAGTTTATAATTTTGTTCAGTGGTGTTTTTCTGTGAATAGTCACTTGATAGTAATTTACATGGTGATGTTTTTCTGTGAATAGTCACTGGATAGTAATTTACACGGTGATGTTTTTCTGTAAATACAGTCACTGGATATTAATTTACACAGTGATGTTTTTCTGTGAATACATTAATTTACACGGTGATGTTTTTCTGTGAATACATTAATTTACATGGTGATGTTTTTCTGTGAATACATTAATTTACACGGTGATGTTTTTCTGTGAATACATTAATTTACACAGTGATGTTTTTCTGTGAATACATTAATTTACACGGTGATGTTTTTCTGCCTTTAATGCTATGCATGTACACTAATCAAAACTGTAAGAGTCCGTTACCTCAACCCGTTCTTTGTGGGTTATCATCTTGGAAGATGCTTTCTTCAGGAAAGTCTCGTACAGTTCTCCGTCATGCTCCATTGACCTTATCTTGCTCTCCACACTAAAATTACACAATTGCCATCATAATCCTCACACTTAAATCAATAGTTAGTTTACAACAGCACACAAAGTTTTCTTTGTCATCAAAAGCTATGTTTATTGTGTTCTAAAATTCTTTCAGATTTGATGGTTTTTTCTTAAGCTTTTTTTCCAGCGATCTGTGTATATATAAAGTAGCAAAACATTTTTGAAAGGGACTGGTTCACGATTTTTGAACAAAATATTTTTTATGTTAAACATTAAAAGTATAACTCATTTAATATTGACAACCGAAATGTTGACCTTCTGAATGCAAGAATAAAAGCTATATTCTAGACTTAAATCTGTGTGATGTAAACAAAGAGTTAAGACTCGAGTCTTTTTATGTATACAAACTGGTGAAATATTGAATTTGTAATATATAGCATCTTAATTCTGCCATGTCACAAAATTTAACTTTTAGATGACACATTTTACACAAAGAATGCTTGAAATGTGAAAGATATAATAAACTTTGATCGATACCCATTTCTTTTGAAAATTTCGCAAACAATAACATACCGCAATCTTTGTTTACAAACAAATAATGAACTCCCTAAAATGAGTTTCTGTGATAATGTATAACCTTAATTTTTATGTGAAACCTTTTAAACATGTTAGATAGTAGATTTGGATCATTAAAAGTGAAAAATAAAATTTTGGGGAAAATCGTGAATCAGTCCCTTTAAAAATGAAAAACATTTACTCTTTGGTCTTATCCTGCAGAGACTGTTATATCCCAGTCCTGTAACAGTAAGCTAGTAATGTTATAGTCCACGACCTAGTCTAGGAGTAGTTAGTAATGTTATAGTCCATGACCTAGTCTAGGAGTAGTTAGTAATGTTATAGTCCATGACCTAGTCTAGGAGTAGTTAGTAATGTTATAGTCCACGACCTAGTCTAGGAGTAACTAGAATCCTGTAACAGTAAGCTAGTAATGTTATAGTCCATGACCTAGTCTAGGAGTAGTTAGTAATGTTATAGTACATGACCTAGTCTAGGAGTAACTAGTAATGTTATAGTCCATGACCTAGTCTAGGAGTAAGCTAGTAATGTTATAGTCCATGACCTAGTCTAGGAGTAGTTAGTAATGTTATAGTCCATGACCTAGTCTAGGAGTAGTAAGTAATGTTATAGTCCACGACCTAGTCTAGGAGTAACTAGAATCCTGTAACAGTAAGCTAGTAATGTTATAGTCCACGACCTAGTCTAGGAGTAGTTAGTAATGTTATAGTCCATGACCTAGTCTAGGAGTAGTTAGTAATGTTATAGTCCATGACCTAGTCTAGGAGTAGTTAGTAATGTTATAGTCCATGACCTAGTCTAGGAGTAACTAGTAATGTTATAGTCCATGACCTAGTCTAGGAGTAAGCTAGTAATGTTATAGTCCACGACCTAGTCTAGGAGTAGTTAGTAATGTTATAGTCTATGACCTAGTCTAGGAGTAGTTAGTAATGTTATAGTCCATGACCTAGTCTAGGAGTAGTAAGTAATGTTATAGTCCACGACCTAGTCTAGGAGTAACTAGAATCCTGTAACAGTAAGCTAGTAATGTTATAGTCCACGACCTAGTCTAGGAGTAGTTAGTAATGTTATAGTCCATGACCTAGTCTAGGAGTAGTTAGTAATGTTATAGTCCATGACCTAGTCTAGGAGTAGTTAGTAATGTTATAGTCCATGACCTAGTCTAGGAGTAACTAGTAATGTTATAGTCCATGACCTAGTCTAGGAGTAAGCTAGTAATGTTATAGTCCACGACCTAGTCTAGGAGTAACTAGTAATGTTATAGTCCATGACCTAGTCTAGGAGTAGTTAGTAATGTTTTAGTCCACGACCTAGTCTAGGAGTAGTTAGTAATGTTATAGTCCATGACCTAGTCTAGGAGTAACTAGTAATGTTATAGTCCATGACCTAGTCTAGGAGTAGTTAGTAATGTTATAGTCCACAACCTAGTCTAGGAGTAGTTAGTAATGTTATAGTCCACGACCTAGTCTAGGAGTAGTTAGTAATGTTATAGTCCATGACCTAGTCTAGGAGTAGTTAGTAATGTTATAGTCCACGACCTAGTCTAGGAGTAACTAATGTTATAGTCCATGACCTAGTCTAGGAGTAGTTCGTAATGTTATAGTCCACGACCTAGTCTAGGAGTAAGCTAGTAATGTTATAGTCCACAACCTAGTCTAGGAGTAGTTAGTAATGTTATAGTCCACGACCTAGTCTAGGAGTAACTAGTAATGTTGTAGTCCATGACCTAGTCTAGGAGTAAGCTAGTAATGTTGTAGTCCATGACCTAGTCTAGGAGTAGTTAGTAATGTTATAGTCCACGACCTAGTCTAGGAGTAGTTAGTAATGTTATAGTCCATGACCTAGTCTAGGAGTAGTTAGTAATGTTATAGTCCATGACCTAGTCTAGGAGTAAGCTAGTAATGTTATAGTCCATGACCTAGTCTAGGAGTAGTTCGTAATGTTATAGTCCACGACCAAGTCTTAGTCCACGACCAAGTCTAGGAGTAGTTAGTAATGTTATAGTCCACGACCTAGTCTAGGAGTAAGCTAGTAATGTTATAGTCTATGACCTAGTCTAGGAGTAGTTCGTAATGTTATAGTCCATGACCTAGTCTAGGAGTAACTAGTAATGTTATAGTCCACGACCTAGTCTAAGAGTAGTTAGTAATGTTATAGTCCACGACCATGTCTAGGAGTAAGCTAGTAATGTTATAGTCTATGACCTAATCTAGGAGTAGTTAGTAATGTTATAGTCCACGACCTAGTCTAGGATTAGTTAGTAATGTTATAGTCCACGACCTAGTCTAGGAGTAACTAGTAATGTTATAGTCCATGACCAAGTCTAGGAGTAACTAGAATCCTGTAACAGTAAGTTAGTAATGTTATAGTCCATGACCTAGTCTAGGAGTAGTTAGTAATGTTATAGTCCATGACCTAGTCTAGGAGTAGTTAGTAATCTTATAGTCCACGACCTAGTCTAGGAGTAAGCTAGTAATGTTATAGTCCACGACCTAGTCTAGGAGTAGTTAGTAATGTTATAGTCCATGACCTAGTCTAGGAGTAGTTAGTAATGTTACAGTCCACGACCTAGTCTAGGAGTAACTAATGTTATAGTCCATGACCTAGTCTAGGAGTAGTTAGTAATCTTATAGTCCACGACCTAGTCTAGGAGTAGTTAGTAATGTTATAGTCCATGACCTAGTCTAGGAGTAGTTAGTAATGTTATAGTCCACGACCTAGTCTAGGAGTAACTAATGTTATAGTCCATGACCTAGTCTAGGAGTAGTTCGTAATGTTATAGTCCACGACCTAGTCTAGGAGTAAGCTAGTAATGTTATAGTCCATGACCTAGTCTAGGAGTAGTTAGTAATGTTATAGTCCATGACCTAGTCTAGGAGTAGTTAGTAATCTTATAGTCCACGACCTAGTCTAGGAGTAAGCTAGTAATGTTATAGTCCACGACCTAGTCTAGGAGTAGTTAGTAATGTTATAGTCCATGACCTAGTCTAGGAGTAGTTAGTAATGTTACAGTCCACGACCTAGTCTAGGAGTAACTAATGTTATAGTCCATGACCTAGTCTAGGAGTAGTTAGTAATCTTATAGTCCACGACCTAGTCTAGGAGTTGTTAGTAATGTTATAGTCCATGACCTAGTCTAGGAGTAGTTAGTAATGTTATAGTCCACGACCTAGTCTAGGAGTAACTAATGTTATAGTCCATGACCTAGTCTAGGAGTAGTTCGTAATGTTATAGTCCACGACCTAGTCTAGGAGTAAGCTAGTAATGTTATAGTCCATGACCTAGTCTAGGAGTAGTTAGTAATGTTATAGTCCATGACCTAGTCTAGGAGTAGTTAGTAATCTTATAGTCCACGACCTAGTCTAGGAGTAAGCTAGTAATGTTATAGTCCACGACCTAGTCTAGGAGTAGTTAGTAATGTTATAGTCAACGACCTAGTCTAGGAGTAGTTAGTAATGTTATAGTCCATGACCTAGTCTAGGAGTAGTTAGTAATGTTATAGTCCACGACCTAGTCTAGGAGTAACTAATGTTATAGTCCATGACCTAGTCTAGGAGTAGTTAGTAATGTTATAGTCCACGACCTAGTCTAGGAGTAGTTAGTAATGTTATAGTCCATGACCTAGTCTAGGAGTAGTTAGTAATGTTATAGTCCACGACCTAGTCTAGGAGTAACTAATGTTATAGTCCATGACCTAGTCTAGGAGTAGTTAGTAATCTTATAGTCCACGACCTAGTCTAGGAGTAAGCTAGTAATGTTATAGTCCACGACCTAGTCTAGGAGTAGTTAGTAATGTTATAGTCCATGACCTAGTCTAGGAGTAGTTAGTAATGTTACAGTCCACGACCTAGTCTAGGAGTAACTAATGTTATAGTCCATGACCTAGTCTAGGAGTAGTTAGTAATCTTATAGTCCACGACCTAGTCTAGGAGTAGTTAGTAATGTTATAGTCCATGACCTAGTCTAGGAGTAGTTAGTAATGTTATAGTCCACGACCTAGTCTAGGAGTAACTAATGTTATAGTCCATGACCTAGTCTAGGAGTAGTTCGTAATGTTATAGTCCACGACCTAGTCTAGGAGTAAGCTAGTAATGTTATAGTCCATGACCTAGTCTAGGAGTAGTTAGTAATGTTATAGTCCATGACCTAGTCTAGGAGTAGTTAGTAATCTTATAGTCCACGACCTAGTCTAGGAGTAAGCTAGTAATGTTATAGTCCACGACCTAGTCTAGGAGTAGTTAGTAATGTTATAGTCCATGACCTAGTCTAGGAGTAGTTAGTAATGTTACAGTCCACGACCTAGTCTAGGAGTAACTAATGTTATAGTCCATGACCTAGTCTAGGAGTAGTTAGTAATCTTATAGTCCACGACCTAGTCTAGGAGTAGTTAGTAATGTTATAGTCCATGACCTAGTCTAGGAGTAGTTAGTAATGTTATAGTCCACGACCTAGTCTAGGAGTAACTAATGTTATAGTCCATGACCTAGTCTAGGAGTAGTTCGTAATGTTATAGTCCACGACCTAGTCTAGGAGTAAGCTAGTAATGTTATAGTCCATGACCTAGTCTAGGAGTAGTTAGTAATGTTATAGTCCATGACCTAGTCTAGGAGTAGTTAGTAATCTTATAGTCCACGACCTAGTCTAGGAGTAAGCTAGTAATGTTATAGTCCACGACCTAGTCTAGGAGTAGTTAGTAATGTTATAGTCAACGACCTAGTCTAGGAGTAGTTAGTAATGTTATAGTCCATGACCTAGTCTAGGAGTAGTTAGTAATGTTATAGTCCACGACCTAGTCTAGGAGTAACTAATGTTATAGTCCATGACCTAGTCTAGGAGTAGTTAGTAATGTTATAGTCCACGACCTAGTCTAGGAGTAGTTAGTAATGTTATAGTCCATGACCTAGTCTAGGAGTAGTTAGTAATGTTATAGTCCACGACCTAGTCTAGGAGTAACTAATGTTATAGTCCATGACCTAGTCTAGGAGTAGTTCGTAATGTTATAGTCCACGACCTAGTCTAGGAGTAAGCTAGTAATGTTATAGTCCATGACCTAGTCTAGGAGTAGTTAGTAATGTTATAGTCCATGACCTAGTCTAGGAGTAGTTAGTAATGTTATAGTCCACGACCTAGTCTAGGAGTAGTTAGTAATGTTATAGTCCATGACCTAGTCTAGGAGTAGTTAGTAATATTATAGTCCACGACCTAGTCTAGGAGTAACTAATGTTATAGTCCATGACCTAGTCTAGGAGTAGTTCGTAATGTTATAGTCCACGACCTAGTCTAGGAGTAAGCTAGTAATGTTATAGTCCATGACCTAGTCTAGGAGTAGTTAGTAATGTTATAGTCCACGACCTAGTCTAGGAGTAAGCTAGTAATGTTATAGTCCACGACCTAGTCTAGGAGTAGTTAGTAATGTTATAGTCCACGACCTAGTCTAGGAGTAGTTAGTAATGTTATAGTCCACGACCTAGTCTAGGAGTAAGCTAGTAATGTTATAGTCTATGACCTAGTCTAGGAGTAGTTCGTAATGTTATAGTCCACGACCTAGTCTAGGAGTAAGCTAGTAATGTTATAGTCCATGACCTAGTCTAGGAGTAAGCTAGTAATGTTATAGTCCATGACCTAGTCTAGGAGTAGTTAGTAATGTTATAGTCCACGACCTAGTCTAGGAGTAGTTAGTAATGTTATAGTCCATGACCTAGTCTAGGAGTAGTTAGTAATGTTATAGTCCATGACCTAGTCTAGGAGTAAGCTAGTAATGTTATAGTCCATGACCTAGTCTAGGAGTAGTTAGTAATGTTATAGTCCACGACCAAGTCTAGGAGTAGTTAGTAATGTTATAGTCCACGACCTAGTCTAGGAGTAACTAGTAATGTTATAGTCCACGACCTAGTCTAGGAGTAGGAATCATAATATAACCATGACAACAAACAGCAACAGACTTATGCAAACCTTTTCTGGGTATCTCTCAGTTCTTTCTGACCCTCAGCTATGGTCTTGTTTGATGATAATTTCATTACCGACAATTCTTTCTCTAAGCTCTCCTTTTCTTCTTGCAGTTTTTGAAATTCCTTTTGGTGTACCTACAGGTATATACATGTGTATTACACATATAACGTAAAAAAACACTTAAAAAAAAAATTATACCCCATTATACACCCAAGAGCCCTAAAAAAAGTTCACCCCATTATACACCCGAGAGCCCATACATAAAAAATTATACCCCATTATACACCTAAGAGCCCTAACATAAAATTATACCCCATTATACACCCAAGGGCCCTAACATTCAGCCCATGTTTACCTGCTTTTTGTATTCCAGGTCCTCTTCTAATCTTTTTAACTGACTTTCCTCCAATTTCAATTCATTTTCTGAATCCATACAATCTGCCACACACTGAAATATTAAAGTTTTCTGTCAATACTTGCTAGAAAATTTTCCTCCTCCCATTCATGTGTATGTTATGTGTAAATGCACGTCTAGCATGAAATTTATGCCAGATTGTTATTATTGATGTATAAAAATTGTGCAGTTCCATTTTATAATATCTTGTCAAAACTTTTCATGTTCATTAGGGCTGGCAGTAGCCTTTAAAAGTTGCACAAAAGACGATCAGTCTAAATCAGCCTAGCCTAACCCTAAGCCACACATAATGTTCACTTTATGTTACATCTCGTCAGAACCCACAGGTTTTCTCTCCGTCAAACTGCATTCAACCCGCGGGATTATTCATCACATAACGTTCGTACTTGTGAATTATTCATGAGAAAAATGAGAATACTTATTGGTTCTGATAAAGTCCTCTGGGAATGACTAGCCAATCAGATACCTCGTTATATACACCATTTGCATCGTTGTTAAAGATGGTTGCTGTAGAGAACATGTTCAACCTGACAGAGTAAAAAGAATTCCAGAGGGCTGCTTCAGATCATTTATAGAATGCAGTTTAATGGAGAGAAAATCTGTGGTTTCTGACAATGTACGTAACAGTGAATATCATTCAGAGCGACATACAGAGATTGGTAAATCAAGCAATAACCTAACCCGCTTCTTCTTTATCAATATTGCCTATATATTCTCATGTAAAATGTTGAATCCTTATTTAATCCCAATCCTTGTCAAATAAGAATTAGCACAACATTGTGGAGTGCTTGCTGGTCATGAGAAGATAATTCTTGAAAATTACCTCGTACATTGTCATATAAAATTTTGAACCCCCTTATGACCCCACCCTATCCCAAGGACCATGATTTGAATAAACTGGAATATGCACATCCCAAGGATGTTTGCGCATCAATATGACCAATCAAGGCTTTGATGGTCTTGCAAAGAATACCTTTTAAGATTTTTCCCCATTTATCACCACGTCAGACTGAGACTCCCTAATGAGGCCCCCTCCTACCTCCATGTCAGACTGAGATTCCCTAATGAGGCCCCCTCCTACCTCCATGTCAGACACTCCCTAATGAGGCCCCCTCCTACCTCCATGTCAGACTGAGATTCCCTAATGAGGCCCCCTCCTACCTCCATGTCAGACTGAGATTCCCTAATGAGGCCCCCTAATACCTCCATGTCAGACACTCCCTAATGAGGCCCCCTCCTACCTCCATGTCAGACTGAGATTTCCTAATGAGGCCCCCTAATACCTCCATGCCAGACTGAGACTCCCTAATGAGGCCCCCTCCTACCACCATGTCAGACTAAGATTAACTAATGAGGCCCCCTCCTACCTCCATGTCAGACAGACTCCCTAATGAGGCCTCCTCCTACCTCCATGTCAGACAGAGATTCCTTAATGAGGCCCCCTCCTACCACCATGTCAGACTGAGATTAACTAATGAGGCCCCCTCCTACCTCCATGTCAGACAGACTCCCTAATGAGGCCTCCTCCTACCTCCATGTCAGACAGAGATTCCCTAATGAGGCCCCCTAATACCTCCATGTCAGACTCCCTAATGATTCCCTCTCCTACCACCATGTCAGACCGAGATTCCCTGTTGAGGCCCTCTCCTACCTCCATGTCAGACTGAGATTCCCTAATGAGGCCCCCTCCTACCTCCATGCCAGACTGAGACTCCCTAATGAGGCCCCCTCCTACCTCCATGCCAGACTGAGACTCCCTAATGAGGTCCCCTCCTACCTCCATGAACATGAATCTGCACTACCTGTGGATGCTTGCATAGTAATATGAATAATCATGGCACTGTTGCTCCAGAAAACAAGAGGCCCACAGGCATTAATGGTCACCTGAGTACTAGTTACAAGTATCACTACTCCCACAGACCTTATTGGTCACCTGAGTACTAGTCAAAAGTATCTCTACTCCCCAGTGATTGTTGTACATTTTTTACAAGGGTCCTGTGGCTTTCGAATTGGGAAAAATTGTCGACATTTCAGTCAAATTGGGAAAAGTAAATTTTATCGTAAATAAGTTTTAAAATCATATCAAATATATCTTTATTTTACACATCTAATTTTCTTTAACCTTCTAAAATTTTCAACTTGTATATCCAAATCATCATTGCCATAACTTTTTGTTAAATCTTATGTATATAATTCACATCGATGTTTACTTTATTCAAATACGTTTTCCTTTCATAATTTTATTATTGGGAAAAATGCAAGCTAAATTGGAAAAAAAAATTGGCAATTTTTAGGAGGGGAAAGGGCCGAAATTCGGACCCAAAATGGGCCTTCAAAAAATCACTGCTCCCACAGGCCTTATTGGTCACCCTAGTACTAGTTATAAGTATCATTAGTCCCACTGGCCTTACCGGTCACTTAAGTATTAGTTAAAAGTATCACTACTCCCACAGGCCTTATTGGTCACCTGAGTACTAGTGAAAAAGTATCACTACTCCCACAGGCCTTATTGGTCACCTGAGTACTAGTGAAAAAGTATCACTACTGCCACAGGCCTTATCAGTCACCTGAGTACTAGTTAAAAGTATCACTACTCCCACAATTTTCGGTGCACCGCGATTCATACCATTCCATTCGATGCACTGATTACAAATTCTGGATTTCGGTTCGTTTCAGATTTTACATACACCATAACAACAAATATGGCGTACGAGTGATGTGCAGAACATGTGGATTTTTATGTAACAGAGATTTACTGCATAACGGGTTTTTCCATCGACAATCCAATTTCCGCTTTCTTTGCGAGTATTTTTGAATCACAAACAATTAAATCCACATAAAATTTACACCATATCTTCCCAGATAACAAGAACTCCTCGAGTAGAAACTCACCACCTCAGGCATCACTCTGTACACGCACCTGTTAACATGTTGAATGACAACACGAGTAACAGTAATGTTTGTTCTGTACAAAATTGAAACCTGTCAAGTGTTGATTAATTTTTAACTTAAAGAATTGCAAACAAACAACTACCCAAATAAGATGTGTTTGTGAAACACAAATGCCCCCAATAATGGCCAATTCTAAAGATGGCCAATGTCACAAGGACAAATATTTTGGTACCAGTAGAAAGATCTTGTCACAAGAAATGCTCATGTGCTCTAATATAAATTTACAATTTAGAAGTTATGACGATTGTCGGATTTTTAAAAAGTAGGTCAAACTCCATGGTCAAGGTCATAGGGTCAAACATTTTAGTACCCACAGAAAGGTCTTGTCGCAAGGAATACTCATGTGAAATATCAAAGCTTACTGTTCAAAAGTTATTAGCAGGGTTAATGTTTTCAAAAAGTTTGTCAAACTCCAAGGTCAAGGGTAAAAAATGTTGGTACTCGCGGAAAGGTCTTGTCACAAGGAATACTCCTGTGAAATATCAAAGCTCTAGCACTTACTGTTCAAAAGTTATTAGCAAGGTTAAAGTTTCAGACAGAATGATAGACAGGACGAAAACAATATGCCATGCCCCCCCATGTTAGGGTCAGATCTAGTGATGTTAGGGTCGGGTCTAGTGACGATAGAATCGGGTCTAGTGATGTTAGGGTCGGGTCTAGTGATGATAGGGTCGGGTCTAGTGATGATAGGGTCGGGTCTAGTGATGTTAGGGTCAGGTCTAGTGATGATAGGGTCGGGTCTAGTGATGTTAAGGTCGGGTCTAGAACAATTTCAAGTTGCTGGTCCAATTGGTCTTCTTCTTTTCAAAGTTAGTGTGGAGCTCTGTGTACGTGTTCTATTTACTGAGATAAATATCTTACCTGTTCAAAGACGTCCTTCTCCAATATCAACTCTTTGGATTTCTCATACACTACTTCCGCCAACTGCTCCTTCAGACATAGCAGTGAAGGCTATAAAAATATCAAAACCAGTTAATACTGTTCCCTCAGACATAGCAGTGAAGGCTGTAAAAATATTAAAACCAGTTAGCACTGTTCCCTCAGACATAGCAGTGAAGGCTGTAAAAATATCAAAACCAGTTAATACTGTTCCCTCAGACATAGCAGTGAAGGCTGTAAAAATATTAAAACCAGTTAATACTGTTCCCTCAGACATAGCAGTGAAGGCTGTAAAAATATCAAAACCAGTTAATACTGCTCCCTCAGACATAGCAGTGAAGGCTGTAAAAATATCAAAACCAGTTAATACTGCTCCCTCAGACATAGCAGTGAAGGCTGTAAAAATATCAAAACCAGTTACAGTACACGACACGAGTTTTATGCGTGTTCCAAATTTGCCCCAAACACGGTGGACCTTTAAAATTGTCGGCACCTTTGAAGTCCTATTTTTCCGCGCGAGCTAGACATTGAAGTCCACGGAGGATCTCCGTGGATGCCACCGCGCATCTCCGTGGATGTCACCTGTACCTCCGTCGATGCCACCGTGTACCTCCGTGTGATAAAACAAAGAAATAATTTCCGAAATGATTCACCCAAAAAACCTTTTCGCTTGGCCAGCATACATGCCTTCACCCCATTACTTATTTAGAAATTAGCTATAAATCATTCAATTCTTGTAATTGTTGTTTAATGATACGTTGGTGTTTTCGGTTCATATCCGTATGTAGACTTCCCTGCAGACGTTCACACCTTTTTATGAAACGCCCAAATTCTCGACATCCTGTATATAAACACCTGTGTTATTCCTACCACTCGTTGGTACATTGTTTCACGGCACGTGCAGCACAATTTCACCAAATAAAAGAATGGTCATGAACAACGACAATCACATGCCAGTAATTTCAATTTGATAAACAGCAGTTCAAAGAAATGTGTACCATAAACAATAGTTTATTTTTACGTAAGGTTTTCATTGTAATTAGGAATATGTGGTTAAGGTCAGCTATATACATGTACATGTTTACATTGGATATGAATTTCATTATGTACTCAACTGTGAAGCAATGTGAGCAAAGAATCAAATTTTTATCACTTAAACAAATAAATATTAAAAATATCTTTACTTTTAAACAAACCTTTAGAAAACTCCGTACTTTCATTAGGAAAATTTCATTAGAATGCCCATACTTCACATTAATAATAACACGTTTTTTTTATAGTTTTTTTTCTAACTTGATAAATACTTTATTACACGCATGTATTATTTACTAAATGTATATATAACAGCTTTTTGTCTTTATATTTTTATATACCATTGCATAATGGTGATGAGATCCAATAAATTGAATTGAGTACATGTAGTCTTGAAATATCACAAAGTAAAGAGTTGACAACGATTGAAATAAAAATGCAGACGTTTTCTCGTTTATTCAGTAACTCAATAACTTGCGCGTCTTCTGAATGAAAGTTGTAAAACAAACGTACTAGGTTTTGGTCAGTTATAACATAATACGAGGGTAAAATACATCTAATCTCCGCTAGCAATGGGTTTTGAGTCAACTGTGCCTTCGTGCACGAATAATCTCGGCTAACGAAGATGAAAAAAAAAACCCTATTTTTTATGATTACCAATGCTCTCTCTCTCTCTAATACATCTAAAGATTAAATTAAAGATTTTAATAATCGATAGCGTATATGAATAAAAGCAAATCATCGTTAAGTCATTTCTGTTTATATTTATATTAGTTTTTTTTCATGAACTAGTTGCATTTGACACCGAGGATTTACATCCTTAAATATTGATTACAAGCACGTAGAATCGGAGAGGGTGTACTTTGAAAACTTGAAAGGTTTTCGTAATCGGACAATTTAAGCACCATTTTTGTTATTATTTTATTGCTTGTCAAGAAATTTACACATTTTAACCGGCAACATACCCCTTCTGATACATTGAAAAATATAAGTAATGTTAGCACGGGGCTCTATAAAGTTCAATCTGCTGCTTGGTCATACTTCGTCATTCAATAACTTATTCAAAATAAAAAAAATATTTGTCGGGTTAGCGGTACTATGATGTATGACTATAACAATGACCTGTGTATAACTTGTACATTCCATGCAAATTCGAAGTGGTTTTCGCCTCAGTAGAACAATGGGAGTCAGCTAATCGGTGTATTTGAAATCAACAGAAGTGCTTAGCTTCTTGCGGAAAGTGTGAAATATATTGGGTCGGCGTAAGATACCTGTGATCTTAGACGAGATCTGATATCGCGCCGACCCAATATATTTCACACTTTTCATGAGAAGTCAAAACCCAAACTAGCTAACCATAATTTAGTTATACTGTGAGAAAGACCCTAGGAATTTGCATGGTATATACTTATTATACAAAAATCATTGCATTATCCAGACACTCCCGATGAACATTTTTTTTTTATGAAAACCTCTATTAAAGTACATCGAACATAAGTCTCGGTCAAATGTAATTAACTCGGGATTTTAAAAATAAATCATTCGATGGTTTCTATTTTTGCTTCTATTAATTACGTACTAAATTAATTCCAATTTGTTAATCATCGACAATGCTCTAATTTCTATATTGGATAAAGTTATATTTGTCAAGATGCATATCAACACAATATGATGGAGGTAATTATGTTAAACAGCGCATTTGTCACACAGAGAGAGAGAGAGAGAGAGAGAGAGAGAGAGAGAGAGAGAGAGAGAGAGAGAGAGCACATCGGTAATTATTAAATATCCCTATCACATGTTGTACATGTATGTTTTTCATTTACTGAATATACTAATTCGCATTCAAAACAGGAATTGCCTGCAAGTACGCATTATTTAAACATAGAATTTAAGAATATTTTAATGAAGAAAGAAGACTAAAAGAAAAAAAGTCAAAACCAGGTTTTCTTAAAAACATAATATATAGTGTTTGGTATCGTTGGAATCGGCTCAATATGCTGAAAAACAATTTAAGTATCAGGGGGGGGGGGTGGGGGGGGGGGGGGGGGGGGGGGGGGGAGGATATTGACATTTTTTCTTTTCTTAAAATTCCACCCTTATCTTGATTATTTGGCCTGCGGCACATTTTCACATCTCCCGCAAGGTGCCCGTGGCCAGAACAAAGCTCTTAGCAGCTGTGTGTATTCGCAAATAACACACACCGTGGAACACGGAGGACACGGTGTATCTCCGTGGATTTTCCTCCGTGGTCTTTCCACGGTGGGGTGTATAAAACTCGTGTCGTGTACTGTAATACTGTTCCCTCAGACATAGCAGTGAAGGCTGTGAAAATATCAAAACCAGTTAATACTGTTCCCTCAGACATAGCAGTGAAGGCTGTAAAAATATCAAAACCTGTTAAATACTGCTCCCTCAGACATAGCAGTGAAGGCTGTAAAAATATCAAAACCAGTTAATACTGTTCCCTCAGACATAGCAGTGAAGGCTGTAAAAATATCAAAACCAGTTAATACTGTTCCCTCAGTCATAGCAATGAAGGCTTTGTAAGTGACTGTAACTTTGTATGTGACTGTAACTTTGTATGTGAGTGTAACTTTGTATGTGACTATAACTTTGTATGTGAGTGTAACTGTGACTGTAACTTTGTAAGTGGCTGTAACTTTGTAAGTGACTGAAACTTTGTATGTGGCTGTAATTTTGTATGTGAGTGCAACTTTGTAAGTAACTGTAACTTTGTATGTGAGTGTAACTTTGTATGTGAGTGTAACTTTCTATGTGAGTGTAATTTTGTAAGTGAGTGTAACTTTGTATGTGACTGTAACTTTGTAAGTGAGTGTAACTTTGTATGTGAGTGTAACTTTGTATGTGACTGTAACTTTGTAAGGGAGTGTAACTTTGTAGGTGGCTGTAACTTTGTAGGTGAGTGTAACTTTGTATGTGACTTTAACTTTGTATGTGTCTGTAACTTTGTATGTGAGTGTAACTTTGTATGTGACTTTAACTTTGTATGTGTCTGTAACTTTGTAAGTGAGTGTAACTTTGTATGTGACTGTAACTTTGTATGTGACAGTAACTTTGTGAGTGTAACTTTGTAAGTGAGTGTAACTTTGTATGTGACTGTAACTTTGTATGTGACAGTAACTTTGTATGTGACAGTAACTTTGTGAGTGTAACTTTGTATGTGACTGTAACTTTGTATGTGAGTGTAACTTTGTATGTGACTGTAACTTTGTGAGTGTAACCTTGCATGTGAGTGTAACTTTGTATGTGACTGTAACTTTGTAAGTGAGTATAACCTTGTATGTGAGTGTAACTTTGTGAGTGTAACTTTGTAGGTGGCTGTAACTTTGTAGGTGAGTGTAACTTTGTAAGTGAGTGTAACCTTGTATGTGAGTGTAACTTTGTAGGTGACTGTAACTTTGTAGGTGAGTGTAACTTTGTAAGTGACTGTAACTTTGTATGTGAGTGTAACTTTGTATGTGGCTGTAACTTTGTATGTCTGTAACTTTGTAAGTGAGTGTAACTTTGTATGTGTTTGTAAATTAGTAAGTGGCTGTAACTTTGTATGTGACTAACTTTGTAAGTAAGTGTAACTTTGTATGTGAGTGTAACTTTGTATGTGTCTGTAACTTTGTATGTGACTGTAACTTTGTGAGTGTAACTTTGTAAGTGACTGTAACTTTGTAGGTGAGTGTAACTTTGTATGTGTCTGTAACTTTGTAAGTGAGTGTAACTTTGTATGTGACTGTAACTTTGTATGTGACTGTAACTTTGTATGTGTCTGTAACTTTGTATGTGTCTGTAACTTTGTATGTGAGTGTAACATTGTATGTGACTGTAACTTTGTATGTGAGTGTAACTTTGTAGGTGAGTGTAACTTTGTAAGTGACTAACTTTGTATGTGAGTGTAACTTTGTATGTGAGTGTAACTTTGTAAGTGAGTGTAACTTTGTATGTGACTGTAACTTTGTAAGGGAGTGTAACTTTGTATGTGTCTGTAACTTTGTATGTGACTTTAACTTTGTATGTGTCTGTAACTTTGTATGTGACTTTAACTTTGTATGTGGCTGTAACTTTGTATGTGAGTGTAACTTTGTATGTGACTAACTTTGTATGTGGCTGTAACTTTGTACATTTATACGAGCAAAAACTTTCAGTACAAGTAATTATCATAATACTTAATGTAAATGTACACAGTATCTTTCCCCTACTATTTAACAGTCTTTATAAACACACACAACTTATCCAGCATTTGAATTTGTACCTTAACCACCTCAGTAAATTTATCTCGGGCACTGTAACATGAGGATAACTCATAGTCTACACCACAGGCATACTGTGCTGTTTGTGGGATCAGCTTTAACCGCTGGGCCAAGTCATTGTATTCATTGCATGACGACTCCACCTACAACACAACACAGAAGTTAACATCATCAATTTACAGGTCAAATGTATTTTTTTTTCACTAGTAATCTAAAACTATTCTCCTAGAATACAACTGGTACATGTACCACATTCCATCTGTTAACTCCTCTTACGAAGAATTCAAATGGGGAGGGGGGAGAATCTATAAATCCGGATCCAAATATTCGCCACAGGAGCGAAGGTTGATTCAATATAAGAAGTTGAAAACCTATAGAAAGTTTGTGTAGAACCCATCTCAGCGGCAGCCAATCATCATACCCTAACCTACAGTTTCGTAGACTTTTCAGGGAAAATTAACGAAAGTTATTGGGATGATGGCGAGCATGGAGCCGCCTTATGACATACATGAAAACAAACAAAATATGGGTGTGGTCATAACTCACTGGTGTGGCCCAAATCATATTGGCCCGGACCACTTCCGAATCACGAAGGACAATGTGTGTGAAGCAGCCA
The DNA here is from genome assembly GCF_947568905.1 of Ostrea edulis. Taxonomy (NCBI): domain Eukaryota; kingdom Metazoa; phylum Mollusca; class Bivalvia; order Ostreida; family Ostreidae; genus Ostrea; species Ostrea edulis. Next base: position 17,877,083 of record NC_079169.1, read on the forward strand.
GTACTGTACTCCAAGGGCGACTGCTGGGGTTATATATACATACACACACACACACACAAAGAGTCAAAACTGCCATAGTGACCCACTGTATTAAGCGACTGACTGTCGTGTGTGACCATAAAAAGCCCCCCCCCCCCCCCCCCCCCCCCCCCCTTCATATTGTACCTGTATTAAACAACCACCTGTCTGACGTGACCAACGATCATGATTTTTACAACCTTTTCGTGTATTTTCATGAAATTTTACCTTTATTTAACGACTGTACATTTTTCAATTACAACACAATCCCTACTTTCGATTTCGGTTGAGCATGACTATTCTGGGAATTATCGCCCCTAACACTAGAATTGAGTCACCTTAGCTGATATCTAAAGATTTTTCCTATATATTCGCATGTAAAACTTTGATCCCTATTGTGGCCCCAACCTACTCTCGAGGACTATGATTTTTATACACTTGAATCTGCACTATGTCATATCCCTATATATTTGTATGTAAAATTTTGAACCCCTACTTTGGCCCCATCTTCCCCATGGGACCATGATATTTACAAACTTGAATCAGCACTATGTCAGGAAGCTTTCGTGCAAGAAAACCCCTAGAATTGCAAGGTTCAGTAAAGTTCAGTAGCCCACATGGCTACCAAAGGTTTCAAGTTAGTTTCAAACCCTGTTTATTATTAATGAAAAACTATTTTTCAGTGCTGACAGGACAAAGTGATAGGGTACCCGCCACATGGCAGGACCCTATAATCACTGTAAATTTAAAGTATAAACTGACCTTTTCAAGCATTTTAGAGGCTCTGATCTCTTCTGACCAGATCTCCTGGTCAATACTGGTCACTCTGGCCTCTGCATCATTAATTTGACGCATCAGGTCCTTCCTATTGATTTTGATACGTTCGATGTCCTCTGGGGTGAATTCCTGCGACTCGAAAATCAGCTGCTTTTCTTGATTTTTAGCCTTAATGCTATTTAAATCCGCAACTACAATAGACAGGTATGTACTCTTAATCAAAACAGTTCTATATCTTTGACAGAAATGATACACTTTTACTAATACATTCAAACTTTCTTGCATAGCATATTCTATTTCTTAAAATCAAACACCCTTTTTTAAACCTTGGCAATATCTATTATCAAATTATTTTAAAGACAATTCAAGTACAGATCGTAAACTAAGGGCTGTTCCATTAAAACATATGAGGTACCCGGGGAAGGCACTTTAAAATTTGGGTAACCACCCATAGAAGCATAAAAATGTAATGAGGGACCACTCACAGAAGCAATTTTAGATAGTGCGGCACCACCCATAGAAGCGAAATAAATGTGAAATATACTTTTTCTTTAAATTCAATATGAATGAATGACTATTTATAACCCCTGAATAGAGGTCTATTTTCAGATGTTCCCAGGCATGATAGTAAAGAGAAGAGTATCTTGGGTCTCATCACCATTCAAATAACTGGCCATCAATGAAGCTTGATCATAGAACCATGAATCTATTTTATCAAGACTGTCTTTCTTAAACACGATGAACTAAATCAATTTTTTAAGTCTACCTGTTCATAAAAAGCCTAGTATTGTAAATGTTCAAAAACAACTATTAGGCCACAGTTATTTAATTTATTGGTTTACGGATTTTAAAAATAAAATTTAGGGTCGGTCGGGAGAAAAAAAAAAAAAAAAAAAAAAAAAAATAATATCTATTGTTTCATTTTCAATAAATAATAAACATTATTTCGTGAGTACAAATAAACAAAACATGTATTTTAAAAATATTAGATAAAAAATTCTTTAGAGTGACTAGTACATTAGTATGAATTTTGGGGGGGGAAATGCAATTTCAAATTCAGTGTATAACTATATACATGTATCTATGTTACACTTTGGTAGAACATAAGCCGAGAATGTGTAAGGTCATATCTCTTTGATGTATCCAGTATTTATATAATGTTGTTCAGTAATTTTGCTGTATTATGCTCAATAAAGATTTTACATTAACAAATTGTAAATATAAAGGGAAAAAAAATTAATATAAGCACTAAATTACAATTGTATGTAGTAATTCCACTTTTAGTTTCAGAATGTTTATAGTGAGCGCAGCGAGCCAGCGCAGAGCACTGGTTCGTACTGCGAGCTCTAATGACTAGAGCGCGGGAAATAATCCGAGCTAAATCTCAACCTCTAACAAGAATTTTTTTTTTTATGCCAATCCCAGAAGTCCCTCGTACAAAATGGCGGATGGTCCGATTCGTAAAATAATAATTAAAAAAATCTTTGAAGCATTACAAACCTTTCTTATTTGAAAGGAAAGGATGACAATCATATTCTTCCCCCTTTCTTTTTCTTTTTAAAATATTGTCTAAAGAAATGTAAACAGTCGCGTCACAACTACCAGGCTACGTCACAACACACTCGTTGCATTTCCCGCTAAACTACATTGGCGAGAAGAGCAAGACAGTAATCCTAATCAGTTTTCCTTGTTTTCAATATAAATTTTTTGAAAATGTATTCAGATATGCTGCGCTCGCCCCAACGGTCACACCGTAATCATATTACCCCCATGAAATAATTTTTAACCCCATTTTCCCCACATAGACATGCCCATGGAATTATTGTTTTTCATTTTTATTTGATACTCAAATTCTTTCCACCACTACACAAGGTATAATTTACGATAAATATGCATACCTTTCTGAGTTTTATCTGGTCATATTTTTTACAGGTGTTCATCATAATATCAAAAGCATCTAACAATTTCTCACACTGTTAGAACTATTCCCTGTTAGGATTTTCGACAGCAGAGATGCACGTACATGTATTCAAATACATTTATTATGACAGTCACTAGTTAGAATAATCTAAATGTGTCTCGGTACAGGTCCTCACCACACTCAAACCGGGTCCGTAGGACATTATCACTTTAACGATAGAACATCCAATCTAGTCGCTAACAACTGTACATTCCTCTCATCTTTAAACACCCAAATAGCACTGCATTTTGTGTTATGTTAGCAGCAAGAATACCGCCAATTGTATGAGAAATATTTATTTCTATCAATTCCTTTTTTTTCGTGATGAAATGTCATCTCAGCATCTGTTTCGTCGCCAAGAATGATATAAGTATCGTTACTGTCATCGTGCGTGGCCATATCTGTTTACATGGTTTTTAAAAACACGGAATAAAGATATTTCACAAAACGAATAGTGATTACCAAATACAAATCAATACGTTTGCGTTTCACGATTTTCTATTTGTAAAATTCAAAATGCATTTTATTTTTATTTTCGATTTGACATGTTGGGTAGAATCGGCAGAATAAAAAAAAAAAAAACCGTTTCAATGGACCACTTGCACGTTTCGTTTTCCATTTTGGACAAGGGAGATAATCTTAATTTCCGGTCGCTATAATTTTAGAGTCAAACCGGAAACGATAACCGGATCGCGGAACCTCATCGACCGAGATAAAATGAAGACAGAAAACAGCGTTTGTTTCACATTCTACTTTCAACCCTTCCCTTCTCTTGTTGCATTCCTCTCAGTTTCGTTAAAAAAAATAAAGATTTTATCAAAACAACCACCCACAGATGCAGTTTTCTGGCAGTAGGTACCCACCATAGATGCAATTTTCTACCAATGACAAGCACCCATAGATTTTTTTTTAAATTGCCGTCCCCGGGTACCTCATATGTTTTAATGGAACAGCCCTAATAAAATCTTCCTTCAGTTGTGATGCAGAATGTAGATCCACATCATATGTACAGACCCTGAAGCATACTACTACACCACTTGCACGGAACAGTACAAAATGAATCTCGCACGGAACAGTGAACGGTTTGCATGCAACACTGAACGATCTGCACGGAACGGGTTGCACGAAACGCTGAATGATCTGCACGGAACGGTTTGCACAAAAAGCTACATACAAAATGCTGATTACTTTGTAATTGTGGCTTGCACGCTTTGTGAACGGTCTGCACAAAACGATACGCATGTCCTACACACTCTGATTTTTTCGGCATTATTTGTTTCATCCTGGGATTAGTTTAAACAAGGAATAGTTTAATGACTTATAACACATTGGAAGAAAGGAAATAAATATATTTTAACTTCAGAAACAAAGGAAAAAGATGTATAAATTGTATCGTCATGGAATATTGATCATTCAACTTTATTTATTCATTGCTCTATCAAATTCATTGAAAAAGTTGCGTTTGTTCAATGCGAGTGCCGTTAAAACATGGGTGCAATTTGTATATTCCCGACCTCTTCTCAAAGACTGACATTGAATAAACCTATACATTTTTACATACATATATGACAACAGATAAAATGATTTTAAAAACTTCTCGTCAGGTAAGATGGGAACATATTCTTGGGCGAGGAGGGGTGGGTTGCATCTATACATCATATTAGCCAGTTGATAAGAACCTGTCATCTTGGATTAGAATGGAAAGAAACAATCAAAATATGATTGAAATAGATTGAGAAATAAATCAAACATATAAATGAATAGATAAAACAAATAATGACTAACTACAGTAATGATCACCAGATCTGCAAGCGGACCTAACATCTACATTGTTGAATTTGCCTCAATTTTAAACCTATAGAAAACTGCATTCATTTTTTGAGAGAAAAAAGATATAAACACCTCTTTTGTCATATTTCAATTGCTCCCGCCGACTTTCACACACTCTGTACAAATGTTAATTTTAAATACCCATTTTAGCTGGCCTTTATTGTGATAAAAAAAAAAATCCTTTGGAATTTGCGTAGAATATACAAGTTATACACAGATCGGTCTTTGCATTATGCAGACAGTTCAGATAAACAATTTAGATGAAATTTTTCTTTTGAATTAAAAAGAGAAACTTGATCTTACAAGTGTAACAAGACAAATAAATTATTCTAATATAGAAAAACAAACAAGAGGTACTGTGAGCAAGGCTCACTAAGAATATCCCCCGCTTACCCCAATCTCCCAAAGGGTGTTGGTAATAGGTAAAACTTCAGTATTATGATCCAAAAGGTATCTAGGAACACAGCATCTCCATGCGATGAAAAAAGCCATTAAAGAATTTAAATGGAAACCATATTGCTACTTCGATGTCCAGTGCGCAGGACCTTTGACCTTTTGACCCCAAAATCAATAGGGAACATCTTCATCCCATGGGTAATCCATATGTATGATATGGTGACTGTAGGTGGAAAGGATAACGCTTTAGAGCCCGGAAACCATATTGCTACTTCAATGTCCAGTGTGCTTGACCTTTGACCCCAAAATCAATAGGGAACATCTTCATCCCATGGGTAATCCATATGTATGATATGGTGACTGTAGGTGGAAAGGATAACGCTTTAGAGCCCGGAAACCATATTGCTACTTCAATGTCCAGTGCGTGTGACCTTTGACCTCAAAATCGATAGGGAACATCTTCATCCCATGGGTAGTCCATATGTATGATATGGTGACTGTAGGTGGAAAGGATAACGCTTTAGAGCCCGGAAACCATACTGCTACTTCGATGCCCAGTGCGCTTGACCTTTGGACCCCAAAATTGATAGGGAACATCTTCATCCCATGGGTAGTCCATATATATGATATGGTGACGGTAGGTGGAAAGGATAATGCTTTAGAGCCCGGAAACCATTGCGTCTACAGACAGACGGACAACCCGATTCCAGTATAACACCCCCCCCCCCAACTTGTTGCGGGGGGGTATATAAAAAAAACAACAACAAAAAAACCTACCGAGGGCAGAGATACATTTATACATGTATTTTGCTCTGCCTGGTGGTTTTACAATATACTGTTTTCTTTGGATTATTTGCATATTTTTACTGTTGAAATGAAAGCCTGAGACATTTTGAAACAATTGCTCAAATTCCCAACAGTTTCCCTTACTACATCCCAAGCCGAATTGACTTGCTCAGTCTGTACGTTTCCAAGGGCGTGGTTTGAACAATCTGCACGTTTCTAAGGGCATGGCTTGATCATGCACAGAACGATTCTTGCATGAAACGATTCACACATAACGGTGAATGGTCTGCACAGAAAGGTCTGCACGGAATAGTGAACGGTTTGCACAGAACAGTGAACGGTATGCACGGAACGGTGAATGGTTTGCACGGTACGGTGAACAGAATGAAACCCTTCAGTGTCGGCATTTCTTTTTCCTCAAATACAGATGTAGCATAAATAGGGATAGTTGATCATCGACAACAATCGAAAGTCGAACACTGAAGCCTCCAAATTATCGATAACATATTCAAATAAATAAAAAGAAAAATGACACGACATAAAATAACAATGAATGATTTGATGTTTTTCACTTACATGGAATCAATATGACTGAGGGAATTGCCAATAAATGATGATATACTAAAAAGAGTGGCAGAAGGCTAGCTAAGTTTCTGAACTTGGCCCTAATCCTTTTAATGTTTTAATGTTCAATTCAACATGCTAGTCATTGCCAGCCACTCAGCATACAGTACATGCATATAGTTCAATTTTTTCAGTTTGAAATTTTGCAAATAGATTGACTAGAAGTTTGCAGATAGATTTACTAAAAGTAAACATGTGTGGTTACTGGTTACATGTGGAGGGTATTAGTATTGATAAATCTTCTGAAACCAAATTGACTTTGTATAGAGAATGAAGAGTTTGATATAAAAGAAAAAGTTTTAGAATTTTCCAATTATTTAATTGATTAGGACCTTCCTATTAGAGCTGAAACGATATGACCCTTTCATGATACGATACATATTGCATTACTTATGCCACAATACAATACTTTCCTTACGATACATCAATAACAACACTGATGAAAAGTTTAATTACGATACATTAATAACAACATTGATGAAAGTTTAATTACAAAGATTCACACTCATAATTTTAAAAGCAAAATGTTTCCAAACTGCCAAATAGCAACATGCCTGTTGACTCTGGAGTTTAGACTCATAAAGCTCATCGTTATTTTCGCCAGACTTAAATCCCGTGGGGATCCGGGTTAGAATAGGTCCTCAGTACCCCTTGCTTGTCATAAGAGGCGACTAACTGTGGCAGTCTTTCGGATGACACCGCAAGAATCGAGGTTCTGTGGCACAGCAGTTGTGGCACGATAAAGATCCCTCCCTGCTCAATGGCCTTAAGCACCGAGTATATGCCTAAATTTTGCAACCCTTCACCGGCAATGGTAATGTCTCTATATGAATGAAAAATTCTTGAGAGGGACGTTAAACAATATAAAATCAATCAATTAATCATCAGACTCAAGGCAAACAACAGTCTGAACGTTGTCCTGCATTATTTTGTCCCTCTTGAAGGTAAAAATAAGTACAGACCGAGCCTGATGTATTTTACTGAACCAGTTTGCAATAAACGGATCGAACCGAAAATCGAGGCAATGAATCGAACATTGAATAGAGCATTTACATTGAATAGTATCGATATTTTAGTGAATCGTTTCAGCCCTACTTTGTATCATTTCCAATTGTCGATTTATACGATTTTCCATCACTACGTATAAACTATTACCCAGACTTACTATCTCCTCCTCCACATTGTGTATGTATTTCTGCTGACTATAAGTATAAACTATTACGTGTATGTATTTCTGCTGACTATAAGTATAAACTACAGTATTACGTGTATGTATTTCTGCTGACTATAAGTATAAACCATTACGTGTATGTATTTCTGCTGACTATAAGTATAAACTATTACGCGTATGTATTTCTGCTGACTATAAGTATAAACTATTACGCGTATGTATTTCTGCTGACTATAAGTATAAACTATTACGTGTATGTATTTCTGCTGACTATAAGTATAAACTATTACGTGTATGTATTTCTGCTGACTATAAGTATAAACTACAGTATTACGTGTATGTATTTCTGCTGACTATAAGTATAAACTACAGTAGTACGTGTATGTATTTCTGTTGACTATAAGTATAAACTATTACGTGTATGTATTTCTGTTGACTATAAGTATAAACTATTACGTGTATGTATTTCTGCTGACTATAAGTATAAACTATTACGTGTATGTATTTCTGTTGACTATAAGTATAAACTACAGTATTACGTGTATGTATTTCTGCTGACTATAAGTATAAACTACAGTATTACGTGTATGTATTTCTGCTGACTATAAGTATAAACTATTACGTGTATGTATTTCTGCTGACTATAAGTATAAACTATTACGTGTATGTATTTCTGCTGACTATAAGTATAAACCATTACGTGTATGTATTTCTGCTGACTATAAGTATAAACTATTACGTGTATGTATTTCTGTTGACTATAAGTATAAACTACAGTATTACGTGTATGTATTTCTGCTGACTATAAGTATAAACTACAGTATTACGTGTATGTATTTCTGCTGACTATAAGTATAAACTATTACGTGTATGTATTTCTGCTGACTATAAGTATAAACTACAGTATTACGTGTATTTCTGCTGACTATAAGTATAAACTATTACGCGTATGTATTTCTGCTGACTATAAGTATAAACCATTACGTGTATGTATTTCTGCTGACTATAAGTATAAACTATTACGTGTATGTATTTCTGCTGACTATAAGCATAAACTATTACCCAGACTTTCTATCTCTTCTTCCAGATTATGTATGTATTTCTCCTGACTCTCCAAATAATTGTCCATTTCACTCAGGAATTTTTCCATTTCCTCTATATTGCCTTCTAAGTTGACTGCCTCTTCCTGCATTCTTTTTAGTTTTTCCTATATAGTACACAAACTCTCAGTAACTAATATTTTTCTGAATGATTCAAAAGAAATTAACATGAAAACATGGAATAGCTTCACAATCCTTCTCTTCCCACTAGTATAAATAAAGTGCACTGCCACGGCACATGATACGCCCGTCACATATTGTTAACAGTATAGATTGTACCCATTAAAACATTTTTTTTTATATCAACTTAATTAAATGTCACAGTGACCTTAAAGTAGGATGCGACACACCTTCTACGTAAGATGCATTAGTTGACCAATTTTGGTGATTCTAGGTCTAATAGTTTTCAAGTTATGAGCCGGACAAGTTTTTGCCATATATGGCCATATCTTCTTAATGAAAAGTCACAGTGACCTGGTTTTAATGTGCGACACACCTTCTACCCAAGATGTATCTACAGACAAAGTTTGATGATTCTAGGCCTTGTAGTATTTAAGTTACGGGTCGGACACAAAAAAGCTAACAGACGGACGGACAGACGGATATCTTCTTAATGAAAAGTCACAGTGACCTGGTTTTATTGTGCGACACACTTTCTACCCAAGATGTATCTACAGACAAAGTTTGATGATTCTAGGCCTTGTAGTATTTAAGTTATGGGTCGGACACGAAAAAGCTAACAGACGGACGGACAGACGGACATGAACGCCATACCATAATACGTCCCATCTTAAGACGGGCGTATAAAAATGATTCTAGAAGGTTTCTTCAAAATGCTTGTGACTGATTATTTGCTTTACGTCTCAGAAGATGGGACATACAGTGTGAAAAATAAACTTTGCTTTATAGCATTATAATTGCTTGTTTTATAATCAATGATACCTATATTTTCAAGAAACAATGCAGTCTATGCGAAAGCTTTTTGGACCACACAGGACATTTGGTCCTGTGTAATCAATGAACACACAGGACATAACCAAATTTTGTTAGACCGAAAAACCTAATGTGAAAATGTGAAACACGTGAAATTGCTGAACCAAGGAAATCTTATTATAATATAGTAATACTATTGATATTTTATCTTTAGTATGCCTAATAGCTTTCCTTTTACTGGGGATCACTCCATCATAATACTTTAGATGGTACATGTGGTTTTAATCACATTCATTTACATATTTGGATTCATGCGATATTTTTTACTTATAACAAACATTTAAATGACTCCGCGTCAAAATAGTGAAGTTAAAAACCGGACACTGAGACATAGGACATTCTGGTTCGGTGTAAAAAATGACACATCGGACCCGAGGCACTGCACATTGGTCAGGTCCGATGGTCCAATGTCTTTCGCATAGACTGATTAACAAGATGTGCTTGTGAAACACAAATGCCCCTGATAATGGTCAATTCCAAAGATGGCCAAGGTCACAAGGACAAGTATCTTGGTACCAGTAGAAAAATCTTGTCACAAGAAATGCTCATGTGCAAGATGAAAGCTCCAATATTTACCATTTAGAAGTTATGAACAATGTCAATTTTTTTTTAAAGTAGGTCAAATGCCAAGGTCAAAAGATTTAAGTCTCACGGAAAGGTCTTGTCAAAATGAATACTCATGTGAAATATCAAAGCTCTAGCACTTACTGTTCAAAAGTTATTAACAAAGTTAAAGTTTCAGACAAAATGACAGACAGGACAAAAGCAATATGACCCCTGATCTTCAATCTCGGGGACATAACAAAGAGGGGGGCAACCAGTCGATCTATCTCTGCATATAAAAATAACCAACTTTGCATGCAGCGATTTTTTCCCTTATATAACTAGTACCGATAAACGGTACCATTCCCAATGCCAAAAACCATTGATTTTTCCCAATTTTGAGACGAAAAAATCCCAATTTACTTTCCGAAAAGTAGACTGCTGACAGCGTAATTTACTTAGTCTGAAACGTTGTACAAGTTAACTAAAATGTCCACTTCCGGCATTAAATCGAAAGTACAGATCATGGCAGTGTGCATATTTTGTAGAACTATGACGATTCTAAAACGAGCCTAAGATGATTCCTTATGTCTCACAACAGCAAATATTAGCATAAAAAAGTTTGTAAAGAGATGACTAATTCTGGTTTTGTTCTTTTTTTTCTTTCCTTTTAGTTGAAATCATTTGCCGATACATTGGTAGAGAATTCCCAATTTGTTCGATTTTGATGCTATTTTCCCCAATTGAATGGGTACCGGTACCAATACCAGTGGGTAGAAAAAAATCACTGGCATGCAATGATAAAAGAGGGCAGATCCTTTGTTGCTACATGCCTAATAATAATTTTAAGGATCATTAGAGTAATTGCAGTTGCACAGGCATATGTAATTGTGTTTTGGGTGCCGAAAATATTGATAAAAATTGATAATGAAAAACTGCTGATAAACTAGACATCCTGATTCTGATCTAAAGAAATCGAGGACTAGTTAATATTTATATGCTTTGTTACATCACGACAATACATTACTAGTGAGAAAATCACACAAGGGACACATATAAATGTAATTAAAGAAAGCAGAGGTGAGCAAGCTCACATACATGTACCCCACACTACAACATTGTTTGACAATGCCTTACATAATGAATGGTAATGCTATGCATTACTGCAAGAACAGGACAGACAGGCTCAAAATTCTAAGTTCAATAGAGGCATAACTCCCAGAAAAATTATTGAATAAGAATTTCCTGGGAATATGCACATCTACACAGTGTGTCCTTATTAAATACAAAGTTTCACAAAATTCTGTTGAGCGGTCGCAGAGGAGTTGCACTGACAAGAACAGGACAGATGGGCTTAAAATTCTACGTTCAAAAGGGGTACAACTGCCAGAAAAATTATTGAATCAGAATTTCCTGGGAATATGCACATCTACACAGTGTGTCCTTATTTAACTACAAAGTTTCACGAAATTCTGTTGAGAAGTCTCAGAGGAGTTGCTTTAACAAAAACAGAGACTGACGAACGGGTCATAAACATAATACCAGTAACCACTCGCAAATTCGTTGCCTGGGGTATAATCTGTGACTGAAATAATTAACCCTGAAACTAAAATCCTTACTCCTGGGATCATGACATTTCCAATTTTGGTACAGCACTAATAAATATTTATAAAGTTTCAACTTAGAATAAGTAGCATTAAAGAAGATATTATTTAAATGTTTTACATCTATATACTAATTATATCAAGTTTGGCCCTGCCCTGGAGTCAAAACCTCCATCCCAGGATCATGAAATTTACAATTTTGGCAGAGACCTTCCTGCTCTGGGCATTTTGTTTGCGATAAATAATTTTTTTTTTAGACCTTATACAGCAAATTTTCTTTTATTTTTTCATTAATCAAATTCTTTTTCATTAATATCATAATACACGTTACCCGAGATTCCTGATTTTCTTTTTCTAAAGATCCCAACTCATTTTCCAAACGCTTGTTTTCTTCATCCAAGTTCTCTATCCCTCCACTTACGCCATAAACTTTCTGACCTTAAAACAAAAGTGTTTATATCATGTACATTCCTTCTTCCTCCAAATAAAAGACCATGTTCACAAACGAGTTGACCTTTTGACCTGAAAACCTAGGAATCCTATACTAATGATAATGAATTTGTCTATGAAGTCTGATAACAATATAGTTATGGCTTAAAATAAAAATTGATTTGTTTGATGTACTCTGAACATTTGTCAAATTTGCCCCGACCCAATCATTTTTTAGCACTTTGAAATTTAAAATTTTTTTCATTTTTTTTTTGTTCCCTAGAAATAAAAATTCTCCGTATTAGTTTTGAACCTTAAACCACTTTTATATTAGGCCTAGCTGTTTTACATATTTCTTTAAATTCAAAATGTCCTTTGGGCGGCTCAAAATAAAAGTGTAAAACATTATTTTCTGTTCTACTTTCATTTTTATACTGACCATTCGTTAATTTGGAGACTTTTCACACATTTTCTATATGTGATCAAATATACCACATCATTGCTCCAAATATTACGACATTATCTACCAACAAGATAAAGTACTAGTAAGAAGCTACACCCCCCCCCCCCCCCCAAATGGAAAATGGAGGCCTGATCGTATTTGTGTACTAGCGTCTGAAAGCCATGTTACTAAAATTAAATATCACATGATTTACCTTCTTGCACAAAATATGACGAACCACGAGTCTGCGTTCAAATTCATGGTCTATACACGTATTTCTGAAAAAGGACGCGTATTAATTTGATATGGGATTATTTAAATGTTATGTTATGCACTTTTACTTTGCTCTTAAACTGAGACACACAATCGTCAAAAATTAAATTAAAAGAGAAGTCGGCATTAAAATATATATTGGGTAACAATGAATATCAAAGTTTATCTGAGATTAAATTGCCGTCATCGTGTGATTCACTTGGATAGTAATGGATCACATTAAAGTGTGTAAGTGATTATGATTAAATAAATATGTGAAACCACAAAGCATTTCTTGATTTTTTTTTAATTAGGAAAATTGATCGCGGTGGGGTGTTAATTTATCAACACCTGTAATGGTCTACATCCGTGACGAATACAAAACATCCTGAGAAAATTTCAGGAGACATTGCAAGATTTACGTGTATTATATACAACTGTACAAAATGAATGCTCTAAACTCTATTTTGTCTGGCAGTGTTACATGTTTAATGAAAACATTAGAAAATTTGTAAATCTGATTTTCATGACATCATAAAAAAAACAAGAGATGTTTGTAAAACACATATGCCCCCCATGGTGCAAAATTGAAAAGGGTTATACACACACCTCATTTAATTGATAGTATTATCATCAATTCAAAATATTGAGCAGACAATATCTTCCTATGTCAAGAGTGAATTGACCATGCGACTTAAAATTCAATAGGGGTCATCTACTCCTTATGCTGTACCAGTGTACCAAGTTTGGTACGTGTCAATCAAGCAAATAATTCTTAAAATATAGGAGACAATATATTACTATGTCCAGTTCAACTATTGACTTTTGACCTCAAAATCAACATGGGTCATCCTCTCCTGAAGATGTACCAATGTACTAAGTTTGATGTCTGTCAAGTAAAAGGGTTATCAAGATATTGAGTGGACAGTATATTACTATGTCCAGTTTGACCCTTGACCTTTGACCATGTTACCTCAAAATCAATAGGAGTCATCTTCTCCTGAATATACACCAGTGTACTATTTAAAGTTTGACGTCTGTCAAGCAAAAGGGTTCTGAAGATATTGAGCAGACAGTATATTCCTATGTCCAGATTGACCCTTGACCTTTAAACATGTGACCTCAAAATCAATAGGGATCATCTTCTCCTGAAGATGTACCACTGTACCAAGTTTGATATCTGTCAAGAAGAGGGTTCTCAAGATATTGAACGGACAGTATATTCCTATGTCCAGTTTGACCCTTGACCTTTGCTCATGTGACCTCAAAATCATTAGGTGTCATCTTCTCCTGAAGACGTATCAGTGTACCAAGTTTGATGTCTGTCAAGAAGAGGGTTCTCAAGATACTGAGCAGACAGTATATTCCAACGTCTAGTTTGACCCTTGACCTTTGACCATGTGACATCAAAATCAATAAGAGTCATCTTCTCCTGCAGATCTACCAGTGTACTAAGTTTGATGTCTGTCAAGAAAAGGGTTCTCAAGATATTGAGCAGACATTATATTCCTATGTCCAGTTTGACCCTTGACCTTTGACCATGTGACCTCAAAATCAATAGGGGTCATCTTCTCCTGAAGTCGTACTAGTGTACCAAGTTTGATGTCTGTCAAGAAAAGGGTTCTCAATATATTAAACGGACAGTATATTCCTATGTCCAGTGTGACCCTTGACCCTTGACCTCAAAATCAACAGGGGTCATCTTCTCCTGAAGATGTATCAGTGTACCAAGTTTGATGTCTGTCAAGAAAAGGGTTCTCAATATATTGAACGGACAGCATATTCCTATGTCCAGTTTGACCCTTGACCTTTGACCATGTGACCTCAAAATCAATAGGGGTCAACTTCTGAAGACGTACCAGTGTAACAAGTTTGATGTCTGTCAAGAAAAGGGTTCTCAATATATTGAACGGACAGTATATTCCTATGTCCAGTGTGACCCTTGACCTTTGACCTCAAAATCAATAGGGGTCATCTTCTCCTGAAGATGTATCAGTGTACCAAGTTTGATGTCTGTCAAGAAATGGGTTCTCAATATATTGAACGGACAGCATATTCCTATGTCCAGTTTGACCCTTGACCTTTGACCATGTGACCTCAAAATCAATAGGGGTCATCTTCTCCTGAAGTCGTACTAGTGTACCAAGTTTGATGTCTGTCAAGCAAAGGGTTCTCAAGATATTGAACGGACAGTATATTCGTATGTCCAGTTTGACCCTTGACCTTTGACCATGTGACCTCAAAATCAATAGGGGTCATCTTCTTCTGAAGATGTACTGGTGTACCAAGTTTGATGTCTGTCAAGCAAAGGGTTTTCTAGACATTGAATGGTCAGTATATTCTTATGCCCAGTTTGACCCTTGACCATATGACCTCAAAATCAATAGGGGTCATCTACTCCTTAGGATGTACTAATGTGCCAAGTTTGATGTCTTTCAAGAACAGGGTTCTCGAGATAATGAGCGGACATTATATTCCTATGTCCAGAGAAGATTGACCCTTGACCTTTGACCTGAAAAACAATAGGGGTCATCTTCCACTCATAACCAACCCACATATGAAATATCATTATCATCAAGTGAATGGTTCTCAAGATATTGAGTGGACAACATGTGGTCTACAGACCGACCGACCAACAGTTGCAAAACAATATGCCCCCTCTTTTTCAAAGGGGGGCATAAAAATACCGATCTACCTACCTTGAAAAATGTGGGTCAGAGTACATCCAACAAAATTTTTTAATGGTGTCCGAAGGGTTGAATTTATTGGTTGGACAACAATTGTTGTATGCCAAGTTACCATTGACCTTTAACCTAATAGAGTGCACTGCTAGGTACATGCACATGATACATTTATATCTGTTTGCATGCTAGAAGTCACAAGCTGTGATGCTGCCAACTGCAATTCAAAAATGAGGCCAGTAGGACTGTTCACTAAATACCATAAATACATGCAGATCTTTGCAGGTGTGTTTGAATCAAAATTCTTACTCAGATGATGTGAAAGTCGTGCATCGAAATCTTCAAAGGTGTCATCGCCCTTCATGTATGCTGCATATGTTTTCACTACATAATCGAACAAAATCTGAAAGTAGAGGAATCTATCAGTGACACATATCACCCTTCATGTGTGCTGCATATGTTTTCTCTACATAATCGAACAAAATCTGAAAGTAGAGGAATCTATCAGTGACACTTGGTAATACAATGCTTTAATTCATACAATATATTACTCTAAACAGTATATTCTTTTTGTATTTACATGTGCACAGTCAGTATTCATTCTTTATCTGATGCACATACATGTATTACAGTGCTGCCAACATTATGAAATGGAAAATAGTAAGGCGGAGGTCAGAAGAACTTTTATGAATAAAAATGTAACCTGAGCAATTTTAGGCATATTTCAAATCCAAATTTAATGAATTTAGGCATACTCATTGTCAGGCAATAAATGATTTTACAACTGCAGAAAGTCAAATTTTATACATCTTTTATTGATTTTATCTTCTAAAAATTGTGTACAAAATCTTGCTACATTAGTATATCATAATTTTACAGTTACAGTGTCAGTTATTGTGGCAAGTTTTTTAAATGAATTTAATGTCATTTTCGCCGCCGTGAGAAATGTTGAAGTTTGTCAAACAGATGGTACACTTAAGAGTACAAACTCCCCCTTTCTGACTTTGAAACGAATAAATGTTTACTTGCATAGTGTTCTTTGAATTTCTGGCTTCATTAGGTTTTCTTCTTTGGGGGATTATGGTTGCTATTTCCATCAATGCATGTCTTACGTTTAGTAGCAGCTGCCATATTGTTTATTTCAAAGCATTACAATGATCGAGATTTTGTGTGTGTGTGTATATATACATGTGTGTGTGTATATATATATATATATATATGTGTGTGTGTGTGTGTGACTTGGACATGCTTATTTTGTCCAAGTCACCTTTCCCGAACTTTTGTATTATGACGTCATGTATCTATTCCCTCCTCGCAAAGACTACCATGACGTCACAATAGACGTCTCTAAGATAAACAACTTTGTATTCATTATTAATTTGTATTCACCTGAGGATGGATGTTAAAATCCAGAAAGCGCTAGTGATTTAAATATATTTTGGAACTGTATCTTTTCCTGCTTTTTTATTGAATTACTATATACTATATGGGTCCATTTCAGATAAATGGAAAAAATAACTTCCGTCACTTTTTTAATCCAATTTACAAACTGATTTTATAAATTGGATAATTTAACCATATTTAATCATTATTTACAGCATTAAGACATATCTGAAATAAAATCTATGCTTTTGTTTGAATAGTTATGATTTAATGATACTTTTTGTCACGAATGTCATCGCTTTTACGCTTCCTTATAACAAGGTGAAAAGGGTGGCATGTCAAAACAGCAAACAGAATAATATTTCTGCAAAATTATTCCATGCAAATGATAATTATTTAAAGTAAAAACATTTATCCATGTTATTATTTACTTAAAATACATTTATCCTTAATTATGAAACAAATAATCGTATGCAAACACAATTAGAGTGGACGTTACGATGTCGGTCAAAATAACGCATATTTCATAAACACAGCAGTAAATTTATCAAAGCTAATTTCACATTTTAAGTACATTACAAATTAAAGCAGAGATCGGTTATTGCTTGTTACAATACCAGTTTAATTTCTAGACTTTAGTTTGGGGGATAAAAATAACCATATTGACGATCATGGTATATGTCGGTCAATTTCGTAACGTCCGATTAAAACCGTCTCCAGCGATTTTGGTATGGAGAGTATTTGCTGAGGCACTGTTTGTGTAATACGTCATCGATTTCTGAGAAAGCTGGCTGCAGCATGGCGGAACACGAGGTAAATGATTGTCGGTCAACACTTTCTGATTTGTAACGGTCGTAACGCTAAAACAAGTAGCAAACCATGGTTGATGTTTTATTATCAAAGGCGCAATAATGTGCCGATACATTTTGATTTTGATTATTGTCAAAAGAAATGTTTTATTCCGTCGATAAACTTGGATCTTGAATGATGGTGTACGCCAGTTACAATTTGACAGCATGTCATATTGGGCGACGTTACTTTTGACACGATCGAAGCGTATTGGAAAGTCAAACGTAACTGCCTAACACTTTTCATATATATTTTACACGAAAACAATGTTATATATTCTTGCTATTTTTTTTAAAGCGAATGATTACAAGTTTTATTGACGATTTCGATGTAAATAATTAATTGTCAGTGTGACCATTCCTCACACACCAGATTCGTAAATTGCCCGTTACGTTTTGACATTTTATCTGCGATCGGAAGTGAGAGTTGACGTTAAAATGATGTCAGGCGTGACTGCCGAATGCTTAGATATATATCTAAGGTTTTACAATCATAAGAAGGTTTTTTTGTGTGTGTGTGAATGATTGTTTAGTTTTAATTTGTGATTTAAAATTTTTAAAAAAAATCTTAAGTGTAACCGTTCTTTTATACATTTGATTTGTGAATTGCCTGTTACATTTTGACAATTTATATAGAATTGGAAGTGACAACTGACGATAAAATTTAGTCAAGAATAATGTCCAATCAAACATTTTTTAAAAAAGTATTAGTTGAACTGCACATATTTATTAAGAATTTACTAATTGATAGTACCATCAGGAAAAACTGTAAGTGTTATTTTTTTTTGTCTTTGAAATTTATCAAGACTGTGTCTTATTATAGTTTAGCAGTTATGGTTTGACACATGTTTTTTCCATGATGTTACTTTTGACAAATTATATACAACACTAATATTGATCAACTCTCTATTTCTGCACATAGATGACCTAATTATTATTTTTTACATATCTCGGCCAAACCCTTTGGAGTTTATACCAGATAAAATAACAAATTATGAAAGAGAATGCCAGTGAATGAAATACATTTATGGTACTGTGTCAGTTATCCTTTGACATGGTCAATTGAAGACTCTTAAGTCAATAAACTACATTTGACACATTGTGCATCTTATGTAGAGGTCGAGATATATAAGCCACTTACTGACCAGACCAATTGGTCCAGATCACTTAGGCTTGTGACTTGCATGTCAGTTTACTGCCCAAGCAGCCTGGGTTTGATGTTCGATGGGACCTCCCATAAATTGATAAATATTGCTCCTTGCATTGTTTTAGTGAGCAATTGTCTAAGAAATCTATTTTGAATATGTATGATTGTTTGAAGGACCACACTAATTTTAGCTACTTTGTTTATAAATGTATTTTATATTAAAAGTTGGTTGCCCTCCAAAAAAGTGGTTGTCTAGTTTTTTGTGCAGGACTTTTGTTTTAAATGAAAAACAGGACAAAACTATTTTTGAATGTAGACTATAAATAAATTATATTTATTGCAGTCTCGTGAGTGCCGCCGCAGTGCTCGAAGAGTCGTGCAGACATGTAGTTCGTCTAGTCATACTAGCAGTGCACCTCCACTGACACCAGCTGAAAGAGCAAAGAGGTATTTTTTCAACTTTTCAAGGAATTCCATGATGCCCTGACTGCCCCCTTTTTGTCATACGCATGGCTACATTAAGTGGATGTAGGAATAAGGGTAGAGTGTTGTCAATCTATCTGCCACACTATTGCACTTTATCATAAAGTGTTGCTTTCATCAACAGATCTGTCAGTGTAGTTGTTTGAAGATCATGTTCATAACATTTACGATACACGTCTCATTTTGAAACTGGGTTTGGACCTTGATTGAAGGTCAAATCCATTTAATTTTGACTTTCCCTGCTTAGTGCTATCCCATTTCCATGATTGGGGGGTTGGGGTTGCATATATATTCCAATGATCATGAGGGCTATTTTCCACATAGAACTAAAGTTCCTGGTTGGCTCACCCAAGCTGGACAGGCAGAATGTGAGACAAAAACAACACAGGGGTTTTAATGGGACATAAATCATCGAAGATGTTAAACAAGGAACCCAAACCGACCAATCTTCAAAGTATTGCTTAGACTTTCAATTTTTACAGGTTTTTTCTTCATTTTTCCTGTCTTCAGAATTGTATCAAACAAGTTTCATTTTAGATACAGAGAGAGTTTTAAGAAAAACCCTAAGAAATTGAGAGAATATCTTCAGAAAGAGAGAGAAAGAAAACAATTAAGGTGGAAGAACAGAACAGAGGAACAAATCATTGATGACAGAAGAAAAGCAAGAGAAAGGCAACAAAGGTATAACTTTGATCAGTATGTCAAAAGAGTTATAAATGGACGCAGCTTTTAATTTTGTATTTTCGTTTAACTGCCTTTAGTCTTGGACATCTTTATGTTGTCTGTCAGTCTATCACACCCTCATACAAGTGTTGTAAAGAAAAATGTTACTCATTAGAGTTATTCCAATACAAGATCTACCTGACCCTAGAATAAATCACTTCCATCTTTGATGAAGTTTCCTAGATGCAAAGAATGAATAAATTCTATGTGTTGTATCCCTAAACAAAACTGTTTAGTGGATTACCTGCATAGTTATGAATGTATTGTGATTATAATACTTTTATTTCAGATTCCGTGACAAGAAAAAGATGATGGGAATCAAAATCGTTGGGTCTAATGAAAAAAAGAAAGTCCTGACAAGATCAGAGAGGGAGAAAAAACGTGAATACTGGCGGGAGAAACAGGCGGAGAGTCGGGCACGCCGCAGTAGTCAAAAACATAGACGGATAAAAGAGAAAGATAGGAATTATCATCAAGTCAAAAGAACAAGTCAGTCGAAAGTAGTGAAAAGGTCAAGACAGAAAGGATGTCTGCCAGCAGACCCCGAGAAGTTTGTTGATGCTTTGGAAGATATTATTGATAAGGCTACACCAAGGAGAAAAGCACTCGTGAAAGATAAACAACTCTTGAATACACCAAAGTCAAGGAAAAAGTTGATGTTCTTTGAGAAGTCCAGTCAGGTGTTGAAGAAAGTTATCAAAAGAAATAGCATGGTAAAAAAAAGATTTCATTGGAAACCTATCATTTCTGAAGAAGTACAGACTAAGCAGAACACTGGCAACCTTCTTGGGCGTAAATGATTCCTGTGTAAGTAAATATTCATCAAGAGTTCATGAAAAGCAAAAACAACCCAGAAAAGATTCTACTACTGGCCAGGACAAGAAAACAATTCAGGAATTCTTCCAAAGAGGGGATGTATCAACAAATCTACCTATGGCCAAAAGGGTGAAGAAGAATATGGAAGAAAGGCGTGTATTAGATAAGCCACTTCTGGATGTGTACCAAGACTTTCAACAATATCACCCGGAAGTGACAGCGTCATTTTCAACATTCAATCGATGTAGACCAAAGAATGTAGAATCAACCAGAAAACGACCATGGATTGGCTGCTTGTGCGAGAGCTGTGCTAATATCGATTTGAAGCTGAAGGCTTTATCACAAGTAGCTGCACGATGTGGGTCCTGTATTAAAGTAAAAAACAAATATGAAGCAGTCGCACTTACCCTTTATGATAAAGAAGAAGGAGCAGCATTTAACAAATTGAAATGCGTTCAGCGGCAGTGTGGGAGTTGTGGTTGTGATAACATTGTAAGATTCTACCAGCCTTTAGCAGAAGAAAATAGCATGGCCACAGTAGTGTATTCAAAGTGGGAGCGTGTGAAAAAAATGTACAAAGGTAAAGAAGTTTCCCAGATTATGCCGGTGTCGCATACAGACAGTGTGACCGAGGTTATTGTGAAGCTTTCAGGGGAGCTCCAAAATTTTGCCCAGCATTTGTTTGTAGCTGCTTGGCAGCAAAATCAGTTTACTTGGCTTCAGAAGAATGTCCCAAAGTCATGGGTTGTACTCAACATGGATTTCGCTGAAAATTATACATGTGTAGCACAAGAAGAAGTTCAAAGTGCACATTGGTCACACAACCAAGTAACCATACATCCTACTGTGGCTTACTACAGATGCCCAGTAGGAAGTTTTGAAAGTATAGTCACAGAACACCTTATATTTGTATCGGAAGACAACACCCACGATGCAGCAGCTGTGCACAAGTTTGTTAAGTTAGCCACTGAGCATCTTGTCCAGGTTAGGGGGCTGACAATTGAAAAAGAAATTCAACTGACAGATGGATGTGCAGCTCAGTACAAATCTAAGGTACCATTTACAGACATCTCCTTCAGCAAAACAGATCTGGGATTTTCTGTGGAAAGACATTTTTATGGTTCACGCCATGGGAAAGGTCCCTCAGATGGGGCTGGAGCTGTAATAAAGAGTGCTGTGAGAAGGGCAGTGATGGGCGGGAACGTGGTGGTGAACGATGCTAAAGATTTATTTGAATTTGCAATGCAAAAGATGACAAAAGAGGATGAAAGTCACAAAGAGCATTTTAAAAGGACAATTTTTCATGTGACAAATATTGATCATAACAGACTGGAGAGATGCAACCAGGCTAAAACATTAAAAGGAACTCGTCAAGTACACGCAGTAGACAAGATGGAAATAAAGACAAGAAATCTTAGTTGTTTCTGTGAGGGATATATTGGGGATGCACCAGCATGTGTCAACAGAGACCATGTACATGATTGGCAGCTGCATGACATAGAGAGGGTTGAAAGAAGTACAAGAAGGAATAGAAATATAAGACCAGCTGCCCAAGGAAGGAGAACAGCTGCCCAAGGAAAGAGACAAGCTGCCCAAGGAAGGGGAACAGCTGCCCAAGGAAAGAGACCAGCTGCCCAAGGAAAGGGAACAGCTGCCCAAGGAAGGAGACCAGCTGCCCAAGGAAGGAGACCAGCTGCCCAAGAAATTAGTAATCGAAGAGGAGATGCAGGGCGACGAGGAAAAGCAAAACCAAAAGTTGTGAAGAAACAAAAAGAGGTAGACATGGACACTGATGACACTTCTTCAGTGTCAGATACTGAAGTTTCAGATTCCAGTTCTGATACTGAAGGAAATATGGCAGAGACCTTAGTACCATGTATTGCTAGTACTAGCCAGTCATTCTTTGCTGAACATCCATCATCTGATCATGAAAATGACTTGAATGAAGAAGACATGACAGATCATCCTATTGACGATGGATCCCCAACATTGCATACCATTGATATAGCAGCTCTCCTGGAACTTATTAATGGAAGCATGTGAGTAAAGGTTTACCTGAATTAAGCGATAAAGCAGACTCCAAGAATACCTTATGCTGGTACCAATTATATTTGAGGAAATTCAATAACAAGTACTTTTGTAAAATGTAACAACTTCATTGGCTGCATTCTTCCCCTTAATGTACACATTAGGGTGCCATAAACAAGTATGTCTAAAAGTTACACTTTTTGAAATTAAACTTTTTATTTTAGTATCGAGTCTGAGCAGTTACCCACTAGCAGTTATGAACAACTACCCAGCACCAACATTGAGGAGCCTCCCAAGGTCAACACAGAGCAGGAGCCTCCCAATGTCAACACAGATCAGCTACCCAGCACCAACATTGAGGAGCCTTCCAAGGTCAACACAGAGCAGAAGCCTCCCAATGTCAACACAGAGCAGCTACCCAGCACCAACATTGACGAGCCTCCCAATGTCAACACAGAGCAGCTACCCAGCACCAACATTGACGAGCCTCCCAAGGTCAGCACAGAGCAGTTGCTCAGCACGAACATTGAGGAGCCTCCCAAGGTCAGCACAGAGCAGGAGCCTCCCAATGTCAACACAGAGCAGGAGCCTCCCAATGTCAACACAGAGCAGCTACCCAGCACCAACATTGACGAGCCTCCCAAGGTCAGCACAGAGCAGTTACTCAGCACCAACATTGATGAGCCTCCCAAGGTCAGCACAGAGCAGGAGCCTCCCAAGGTCAGCACAGAACAGGAGCCTCCCAATGTCAACACAGAGCAGCTACCCAGCACCAACATTGACGAGCCTCCCAAGGTCAGCACAGAGCAGTTACTCAGCACCAACATTGATGAGCCTCCCAAGGTCAGCACAGAGCAGGAGCCTCCCAAGGTCAACACAGAGCAGCTACCCAGCAACAACATTGCACAACCACCAAAGCCATTCAACGACCCCTCTCATGAGGCTCCAGAGAGACAGTCTAGGTAAGTTTCTATAATATTATATTGAATTAAGATACCCTAGGCATGCTGTCTTAATGAATGATCTTAATGGCCATAAAACCTGGAGCTCAGGCCACAATTAAAAGAATGTTTGTTTCCCCTCCCCCGGGTCTAGTTTTTGAAACTGACCAGGCAGGCAGGTGATATTTTTTTTTTTTTTAAATTCATATAATTTTATATGTATTGTCGGAAAAAAAGCAGATCTGTCAAACAGGGCACTGATTGTCTTCAATGCTTAACATCTGGAGAAGAGAACATTTATACTACTATGTTGAGGATTGGCTGAGCTTCAATGTTTTATGTATTAAAATCCTGGAATGGCTTGCTGGCGTTGAATCTGTATGCTAATATGAATGCTCTGGATGTGTAATTTCTGTTTTCTTTACTCCGACATTTCTTTAAAAAACATTATTTAAAGAAATAAATGAAAATAAACAAAAAACATTTATTCTTGACTAGAAACAAGTAGAAACAAAAATCATAAACAACATGTTAAAAAGAATGACTTAGAGAGGATGAATATCAGACTAGAATTAACTGATTGTCAGACTAGAATTAACTATTTCTTAATTGGATTTCTCTTTGGGACTTCCAATTTTTTTGAACGACACAAGTCACAAACTGGCAGCACAACTTTAAAGTTTTTGCACAAGTCCTTGTCCTTTTGGATCTCTGTTGCAACACAATATGCACATATGTCTTTGCGGCCAACATCCGAGCTGTAGTATGCAAATTCAATGTGACTGGTACATGCAAGCTGAAGTCTTGTGAAAACTTTTCCATGTAGAACATCCCCTGAAAGTGACAAAAAAAACACTTGTCAGAGAAAAAAAATTGATTTTAATGTTTTTGTGCTCTTTATTTTCTTTTTCAGATTACCCAAGGTTAAATTCAAAGATTCATCCCTACTTCCATTACTTCAATGATACAAATATTATAAAGATGTTATCATTCAATGACTGTAAATATAAAGGCTGCCAAAAACATAATTTCCACAGATTGTGCATTTAATACTGAATGTCCTTTTGGAGAGTGAAAAAGGGGAATATGCATGGTAGATGCATACATGTTTTATCCTGCACATGTATATAAGGCCTACAAAAAGCATTTAAATTTTTGAACAATGCAAGGATACAGATTGAATGTGGACAAACACACAAATCCAATTTCTGTTCTTCTGACATTTTGTCATTTGATTAAAAAGATTTGAACAGTGAATATTCATCTTAGTTCATGTATCCATTGTTTATGATATTGATCATCATGATGATAAACAAATGAACATACTTGTGCTTTGGTTCTGTCAGAAATGCCAGTCTTATTTAGTGTCATTTAATCACAATATTGTCAATAAATATACAAACCTTCTGGTGCTAAAATTGCCCCGCAAGTGTAGTCATATTTATCTGTTGTGTGCTTCAAGGCTCTTAAATCTCGAGGGAATTGGAGACACCCCTGTCCACCCCCTCACAAATGTATAGCTGCGACCCTTTAAAATGTGAAAAAATGACAAAGTCCAATGTTGAAAAAAATTTGGACAGCACTTCCCCTAGGAATTTACCGTTTTTACACCCCCTACCATAAATTTCCCCAGACCAAAAGTTTGGGAACATTGAAGAAAGAAATGAAATGGTGTGGGACAGACTCATTTATAACTTTAAGACATGAGCCATATACCATCTCAAACCTACTTGATAGAAATATAATAATGCATATAAATTACCTGTAAATCTGGGAGAGGCTTCATCAATCTTTTGAGGGAGCTTTGTCAGTGTGCTGGACTTTCTCATCAAAACATCGAAAGCTGTAGGACATGTAGGAGGATTTTGACCTTTTGGTACATTGTTATTTGGTTCTAAGTCTCTTATCACGTCAAATTGTACATATTTCAATTTTTTATCAAAGTTGTGAACCACTTGTATCTGTTCTTCAAAATCTGGCTCAAAAGTTACACCGTTGGCAAGTTTGTCCGACACGGTGACAGTTACTTCGTCCAACTTGTCTATGTTATGGTCGCCGTCCGCTGTCAAATCATTCAAAACCTCATTCCATGTACAGTGTTTGGAGAAACTGTAGAGTCTGTTGACTATTATGGGCACAACTTTAGATGTGTGTTTGTATTTTATCTTTACAGTAGACGACAACGCTATTCTGTCACCCATTTTTTCAAGTATCGATAAATCCCGGTAACTTCCGAAAAAAGCAGAAGTAACGTCTAGAACCGACACGGAGCGGACACGATTTTTTTACGGAAATTTTAAAAAAAAAACATCGCAATTTTTTGGCAAAAAAACTTTTGACCCGGGCCCTTTTTTTTGACCCGGTCGGGGCGAGGGGAAACAAACATATTTTTATTTTTGGCCTCAATAACACTAAAGAATCAATCAAGATTCGCTGTATTTGTTAACATATTAAATTTCATGCCCTTTTATGAATTATAACTTGCAGATTTACCTCAGAACCTATCTTAAAATAAAAAATGGAAACACGATTTTACCTGCTGTTGTAGGTGAAGCTGTTCAATGTTACAAGTTGATTGTTCAATGTTTTTAATTTTTCTTACTGATGAGTTTTTTGATTCAATCTCTGCTAAAGGGATATGTTACTTTGTTACCTTGAGTTTAACAGTTTTAGAAATATTTGGTGAATGCAACTTTATGTTCATTTTGAATTTCAGATATATGCATGTGAACTAACTATCTTAGTATATATCATGAAAGCATTTAATCATTACATTTTAATTATGGTTAAAAATTCAAAGGTTTGAAAAGAACTTTAATTTGTCATTCATGTTTTATATTGAATTTTTCCACTGAATGTTTTTTTTTTCACTGGAAGGCTTTATCTTTGGGATAGGGAAATAAGAAAGACAGGAAGTCAATGTTTAATATTCAGTTGATAATGTCATATAATGCTGATAACTTGTAATTGTGTATATAACTTAAATAGCCAGAATTCTTATTCAAATTTCTATTAATTAATCTTTTTAATCAAATCAGGTTGAAGATTGGCCCTGGGTAAGGTTTTTTACCAAAACTGGGAAAAAAGGAAGGGTGCTTTGGACTTCCGGGAGCCTCTTACATACTGTGCTCTCCACGGATGTATTAGACCTACAAGACCCACCAGATGTCGTAGCATATGGTTCAAGGATCTACTACAAATTTGGTAAGACTTATAATAATAGGGTTTTCAAAAAATATAGATCCACACACACAACATTTAAAGTTTCACTGCCTCTGCCATTTCTTTTTGGACCTTAATAAATCTGAAGGGTCCTATTCTACTTTTTTGGCCCCGTTTTGTCTCCGTAGTTGATTTTTCTCCTTTTTCATTTCTTTGCTTTTCTGCCATACTCTCTATATTCTCTCTTGTTTTTATAGCAGTCATTGTGCTGAAGGAACTAAACCCAAATAATATTAACTTGTCTTAATAGTAAAATTTTGAATGGTTCAGAGATTTTCATTGCTTGTTTCTTTGTACATTTCAGAATTCCAATGAAAATATCCATGGAAGAATGTCATTTGATGAAAGTAAAATAAATTGATTCTTGTGTCGAATTACTTTTAGTTCTCTTTTTTTAAACTACACTAGTTGGAACCCCCAGGTTACATAATGCTAGTAGAGCCTGGTTAATATGAGCATGTATGCATCACACCGCTCGCCTTAATAATGTGTTACAAAGCCAACTAGTACTTGGAGGAGGAGGATTAATAACCAAAGGGTGCATATATAGAAAGCTTAAGATAAACTATGTACATTTTGCTTTAATATATATATAGTACCATTCAATTTTTTTTTCCATTGATATAAAGTGACTACATAGAGTACATGCAGTGCATTGATAAACAGAATGTCAAATGTAACGTCCGCTCAAACTTGTACAAGTCAAACTGTCAAAGGTAACATCCGTGTAGAGTTAATCAAATGATGCTTTAATTATGTACTTTATCTGTACACTAGCACAATTTCAATTGAAGTTGTGCATACACTTGTGGAATAGGATTGTTGCTTGTGTCAATTTAATGAGTGATAACATGCCAGAAACATAAAATTCATTAAAAAATAGTAACATCCGTCACTCTGTAGAAAAAAGATGATATGAGGTAAATTGAAAGTGCTACATTTAATACAAATATGTTTACAAGTAAATTGACCTGGATTCTTTCATAAATTCAATAATTGCTTCAAAAAAGATCAGTAGAAATGTCAAAATGCATAAAGGAAATTATGTCAATATAACGCCCGTCACAATTACAGGGTCTTATATTATTGCTAAAATTATCAAAAACAATGGACAAACTATCTTTTCTCAGTTATATATTGAAAGTTGAATAATTATTTTACCTAAACACATGAAAATTCATGCAAAATTCTCATTCTGATTTTTTGCATTGTGACGGACGTTATTTTTTCCATTTATCTGAAATGGACCCATATATACTATATATTTACATTAACTTCCAGTGCTATGCCTCCCTATACTTCATAAAAGGCAGGATGGTTGATCAAATATATATATATATATACACACACACACACACAGTCTTCACGAAAAACTTTGTGAAGCACAGGCCCTTTGGGCCTCCCAGTATAATAATTTTGCAAGCCCGAACAATATTTTAATGGCCCAAAATGTTTTTTTCTAATTCGACCACTTGTCAGTTGCAAGGTACAAGCATGTTCTACTGTAGTAAAATACATATCCAGATGACCATAGTTAAAGAACAACTGACATTATTATATTTTATTTTATTTTACAACAGATGACATCAGAAGCTCATGTTCTACTGTGTTTTGTATACGCCATGTACAAAACATTGTTTTCTCCTGAATTAAATCTCAGCAAAGGCCCACCCTCGGTCCAATGGGGCTTAACTTTTCGATCTCTTTTTCTCCTTGTACTACTGGTTTTTTTTCCTTTTTTCAATTTATTTGGATCTGATGGTTGTGATTGTGAAATATGCTTGTGAGGTTTGGAATTTCACTAATGAGCCCCCTCCCTACACGGGTTAAATATTATTTTACATCCCTGTTGAAAATATTTCACTCATATGGAGACATTGCCACTGCCGGTGAAGGGCTACATAATTTAGGCCTGTGCTCGGCGCTTATGGCCATCGAGCAGGGAGGGATCTTTATCGTGCCACACCTGTTGTGACACGGGACCTTGGTTTTTGCCGTCTCATCCGAAGGACCGCCCCTATTAGTCGCCTCTTACGACAAGCATACTATATATTTACATTAACTTCCATTGCTATGCCTCCCTATGCTTCATAAAAGGCAGGATGGTTGATCATTTTTCAATGCAAAATTTCATTGCTACATGTAAGTCATGACAAAGTCTGAGTGAATCTCACGCTATATTTGTAATATATACAAAACATACAATATAACATTTACAGGCCCTCCCGACTCCTGGGTTAAATATTTTTAGAAGCCTGATCCCGATTTTACTGGCCTCGGGCATCGGGCCGTCGGTTAATGTTGAAGACTGTGTGTGTGTGTATATATATACACACAAACACACACACTACGCAAACAAACGTAGTAACAACTATGGCTTATTTATTATAAAAGTAAAAACCAATGACGGACAACTCTAAAACTTTTGAAATGTCAACTAAGCGAAAATCGGAAGATATAGAGTGAAATCGTAAGGCGTATTTTCGGCCTAAAATCGTAAGCCTTACACCAAAATCGTGAGGGTTGGCAGCTCTGATATTAGGAATCCAACTTGGATTACCAAGAAAACTGTATGTCTTGTCCGCTCTAAAAGCGAATTATCCCCCCCCCCCCCCCCCCTATAAATGAAGTACCTGTGCTTCTGACATGGAATCAAATTCGTCTTCATCCGGTGGATAGATGAAACTGTCTATGGACATCCCGACTCGCATACCAAACTGAAATCAAAATAAACATCGTAACTTGAAATCCTAGTGGTTTTAGCATACTATTCTAATTACATATACACCTATACTTACTTGTCATGGGCAATCAGTTCAACAAGAGGCCCACAGGCCTTATCAGTCACCTGAGTACTAGTGAACTCACACAACTTGCCAGCTACAAAGCGAACACTCTAACCACTTAGCTATCCCAACTGATTAGAAGGCCCATATTGTTGTGAAAGCTTAATATAAAAAACTTTTCCATGATTGTATTTGTATCACGTTTCCTTTTCATTAAGTATATACGAACCATTTTCTTGATATATGGCATGAAGTTGAACTACTTTATATACATGTACATGTATCTATATATCGAGCAATTCTAGTATGAATTACTCTATGCTAAACGAAACTGGCATATCAATGGCGACAAAATTAAATTTTTGATTTAATATAACAATATGTACAGTATGAGTTTCAATCATATATCAGTGTAAACTTGAACAAGCAGACCAGAAGCAGCACAGAAAATATCATTACTGCTGAAATAAGAACATTAACAGTACCTTAATCAAGTCCACCATCCAGACAAGAGCTGACAGAATTGTTGGCCAGGTGTGAGGTGAACCCAGCGCATACATGGCTGTTTTGGAAATCATGAATGGATAGCCCAATTCCTTGAAGATTTTTGGAATTTCCTCTTCCGGCTTTTTTCCTATCTTGTATCTGGGTGTCAACATGCTGTACAGGAACTACATGAAGATAACGACACACATGTATAACTTATCAATTTGATTTTTGTGTTAGGTAAATGTTATCAAGTTACAGTACATTACCAAAATAAGTTAAATAGATCTACATTAATACCAAAATAGGTTAACTATTTGACAATAGGTTAAACAGATCCACATAGATTTGATGTAAAAATCAAGTTTTGAAGAAATAAAGACTCATATATAAATATACCTCAAATATCTGGAAGAAATCTTTCCTAGGAGGGGCCTTGAGAATTCCCGGTGACAACTGCTGTGGGTAACCTTTTTCTGATAGAAACTGATTCAGAAATATACATACATTAAACTTAGCTACAAATGTTCACAGTTACACAATGATAGCACAATGGACACACAGCATTAATTTAAACAATACATTATTCATGGTGAATGGGATTGGGCAGCAGACAGTCTATTTTAACCTGCTCCCTGAAGTGACACACAGTATTCATACTTGCTGCATTTTTCAGACTATATCTACTGATTTCTCGATTAAATGATAGCATGTTTATTTACCTCTACCAATTTTGCAACACACTTCGCTTGAAAATTTTTGTCAGAAACCTTCCTTGGATCCTTTGGTATTCCATTAACCAATGGAACTCCCATGTGACTAGATCTCCTCATCCTAGAGAAATAGATAAATTCAGTCATGTGACTACTACAAAAATAGATTAATTCAGTTATGTGACTAGATCTCCTTATCCTACAGAAATAGATTAATTCAGTCATGTGACTAGATCTCATCCTACAGAGACAGATTAATTTAGTCATGTTACTACTACAAAAATAGATCAATTCAGTCATGTGACTAGATCTCCTCATCCTACAGAAATAGATTAATTCAGTCATGTGACTAGTTTTCCTTGTCCTACAGAAATAGATTAATTCAGTCATGTGACTAGTTTTCCTCATCCTACAGAAATAGATTAATTCAGTCATGTATAACATTAGTACTAAATGCATCTGATTCAGACATGCCTACAAATGACAGTGTGAAGATGGTATAACTTCAAAGTGAGTAATCTAAACCCCTCTGCCTTTTTTTTAGAATTGGGACTGAAAAAATTAAAGAGTCACATCCATATTTTGGCAGGTTTAGGTTTTTAAATGATTCATTAGAAAGCCACTGAATCATGATGACCTACTAAACCATACTAAATGGAATCTGTGCAAGTCTAACAATGGATACTAGATTTTTCAAAATTTCAGGACATAATTGATTTTCCTATGATTTATATATACAGTACCCGCAACATTATTCTTGACATTCCTATCGTGCATGTATCCTATCGTATCGTGCGTGCATCCTATCCTATCGTGTATCAGGTTTTCCGTTTTCTATCGTGTTTTGCTTTTATCAGGTCTATCGTGTATCGTGTTTTGCGTGTATCAGAAAAATCGGTTTTCGTGTAACGAAAATATCAGGATTGTATATTAAATCTAATGAAAAAGTACGATACTTTCCGAAAGCTTTATTCGTTTTGTTAAAGAAGCTATTTTTAGGAATCGAGGAAAGACAGTATGTTTGAAGGAGAACATAAAGCTGTCGATTTTAAGGCAGAAAAAGAGCTATATGTCTGTCCAGAGAAGGTGAAAATTTATCACAATTTCATTCTAAGTAGTCTGGAAAGTAGGCAGTGGTTTGCCGAACAAAC
The DNA here is from genome assembly GCF_947568905.1 of Ostrea edulis. Taxonomy (NCBI): domain Eukaryota; kingdom Metazoa; phylum Mollusca; class Bivalvia; order Ostreida; family Ostreidae; genus Ostrea; species Ostrea edulis. The sequence goes on from NC_079169.1 coordinate 17,909,416, forward strand.
CGAGGACAGTAAAACTGAAAATTCCTTCATCTGGAGTTCATAAACATTTCCTTGTCTAAAAACAATTATTTCTAATTAACACTAACAGAGAAATAGGAAGTTCCGATCTGAAAGGAAAAGTCAGTAAATTACATTGTTTATTACATATATTTTAATAATGTTTCTTTTTCTTCGGATTTTTTCCCACCTATATTCAACTTATATACCAACTACTGAACTTGTGCGCGTTCTTATCTATCTGATTTTGTGTATCACCCGTGTTTTGACAGTAAACATTCTCAGGGACATTGTATTTCACACATTTAGAAGATTAAATTTTAAAAGAGTGCAAGGGTATTGCATCTCTCAAAATTCTGCTCAATTGGGCACGATTCAGCTGTCATTGTTGTTTTTTTTTTTATTTGTACATGCACACATGTACCAATAGTCGCACGTGTAGATACTGGAAATTTATGCTGGTTTTGATGATTATTTGAATTTTTTTTTACATGTATGCTAAACAAACATTTTAAAGCGTTTCTAAATTGCAAATTTAAATCAAGCCGGGTTTCGTATATGTTTTTTAATAGTATATTTATTTTTTGTTAACAATTAAATATCAATTCATATGAATATGTTCCAATTACTTATGACTATCAATTATCACTCATAGTGTAGACATATCTAACATATGAGCATATGGTGTAGTGCAGTGGTTTGTTTTTAAAGCGGTCAATCTTTATAAAAATAATTGTAGTTGTTGAATGAGCGGTGAACTCAGAGCTTGATGCAAAATAACACCCCCTCCTTCACTACACACAAAATATTACTTGGTTTTATTTGATATCCAAAATAATTGACATTAGAATAAGAGAGCTATTGAAGCATGTTATCAATACATTATATTACATTTTGTTAATTCCCTGTATAATTGCTAAACGCTCAGCACCAAGTGTGAATGTCACGGGTCCTCGGAGATGACCTTAAAAACAGACGCCCCGTGTCACAGTAGGTGTGGCACGCTAAAAAACCCTCACTGCTCAATGGCCGTAATTGCCGAGCATATGCCTAAATTTAAAAGCTCTTTACCGGTCATGGTGACGTCTCCATACAAGTGAAATATTCTCGAGCGAGACGTTAAGCAAGATAAAAATCAATCACTCCCTGTATGATTCTTATAGTAAACATTAGGTCAGTCTTCGACGTTAACTGGTGGCCCAATGCCCGAGGCCAGTAAAATCGGGATCGGGCTTCTAAAAATATTTAACCCAGGAGTCCGACGGGCCTGTAAATGTTTTATTGTATGGGTTGTATATATTACAAATAAAGCGTGAGATTAACTCAGACTTTCGCATCGATCATTTTTCAACCTAGTCAAGTTCCCGAGACCGCACGGGCACTGGAAGTTAAAGGACACATGACACAAAAAATTATTTATCTGCAATCATTGTCTTTATAATCCTTAAGTCAGATTCTCACACTGAATCTGTTAAACATGCATCCGTTTCACAGCTAAAGCTGTAACACTGTACTAATAAGCAGCCTGACCTCAATATGCATATTCTAAACCCCAGAGATCGGAAACAGTCGGGGTGATGTCAGAGATGAGCTACAGCACAGAGATGCTATATGCTTCTACAGAAGAAATACTATAAATCTTTCTTATCACTGATCAAAGACAAACAGTTTCCCTAATTACCAGTAATGGGTTAAATGCTGTCATAAACAAAGAACATGCACACTCATATTTCTTTGTATCTAAAGAGTTATTCATATAGTTTGTAAGGATGCCGTATTGTGCTGTTTATAATTGTTCAACCTCTTCAAAAGTGGACAAAAATGTGTCATTTTTTCGCTTCCCCAAAGATGCAGGTCTTCAAAAAGCATGGGTACATTACTGTCATAGAAGAGACCTTACATTAACCAAATACAGTAAAATATGTGAGAAACACTTTACGCCAGATCAGTATTCTCGTTATCCACCCCGGTTAGCTGAATTAGGTTATCATAATGCTCGTGCTTAGTTAAAAGATGATGCTGTACCCGATGCTGAGTGGCCTACCCAAGGTGAATGTTCAACTTCATCAAATACTGAGAGAAAAAACCCATCTGGGTATGGTGCATATAGAAAGCGACAAGTACTTCAGGTAAAAAAAACTAATTTTTTTTTTACAATATGATTACATATGTGCTGCAAGTTAACTGCTTTTTACTATTCGTATTTTGTATCAGGATTCAAATTTAAACTTGGGGAGGGGATGCAATTTGCTAGAGAAAATTGTTACCAAAAGAAAACAAAGATCATTTTTTATAATCCCTGTCTTATGGGTAAACGGGAAAAAAGTCACAGGAAAAAAAAGTCACAATCTGGGTAGGAAAAAAAGTCACAGGAAAGTAAGTCACAGGAAAAAAAGTCACAATATGTAGAAAGAGTGTCTATGACCACACCTAGCAAAAAAAGTCACAATTTCTTTTGTTCAAAATTTTTGATTGTTTTTGCCTATACCAAGGAAAAAAAGTCACAATATTTATAAAGAGTGACTTTGACCATATGTAGGAAAAATAAAGCACCGATGAATAGTTAACATTTGCTAAAAAAAATAAAAACAAACATATTTTTTCCTTCATCCTATGTATGGCTTCAAAGATTGTAAACTGATGCCATTTTGTCTACTTATACAGGGAATACACTGTCTAGAAAAGGGGAAACGTGCCTTGTGAAGCCACTAATTAATCTCAACAGTCCCTGTCAACAACTGTTGTAAATACTTAAAAGTTAATTTTTATTGGGGTTATTTGTTTGTTGCAAATGATTAAAAAAAAACATGGAATCTTCTAACTTTGAATCAAATTTAAGTCAAACTTTTCTCCTTATATAATAATTGACTTTTTTCTCTCTCTCTCTCTCTCTATATATGTAGTTTTCTTTCAAAATATATATACTGTGACTTTCTCCCCCTTTCTATATGTGACCCTTTTCTATCAAAATATATACTATGAATTTTCCCCTATACATATAATATAATATATATTGTGACTTTTTTTCATACATCTATGTGATTTTTATACAAAATATATATTGTGACTTTTTTTCCTGTGACTTATTTTCCTGTGATTTTTCATCCGTGACTTTTTTTCCTACATTCGTTTTATGGTAGGTTTCTTACATAATTTATATGTGACATACATTTTTATAGATAAGGGGTTCAGAATGCCATGATGTCAATTCATTAGACATATACGGAATTGTTGTTGATTTTTTTCCAATATATACATGATATACATACTGGTACATATTTATATATGTTTAGCAATTTAGAGCTTGGGGGAAGGAGGATCAACAACCTAAATCTGCTGCAAATGTGAATATCAAAGTTTAAGTTTATTACATGATTTCCAATAATATTTTACTGCAATTGAATTTTGTTATTTCTTAAACAGTCAGGGGCATGATGGATTCAAGTTATTTTAAAAATAACTCATTTAAGTTAATGATTTCAAGACTTTGGATTATCTCTCTTTGAGCTTGGTGTCTTCAATAACCTGATCAAGTTACCTTTTTCTCTGTTGCTTTTTGTGTTAAGTAAAATCAAGTTACTTCCCTTTTTACTTACTTAGTAACTGAAACAAGTTATCCAGTGAATTTCATCAGGACATTGTTCAAGTTCTTAAACATTGTGTCAATTTTTTGATAGAGAAATATTGTTCCTTACTTTACTTTATTAGTTATTCTAAACATTTTTTTAAAGTACCTGTATTTCTTAATATACTACGAACCTTTTAACAAGAGAAAATACAACAATTATTTGATATGAAAGTGTAAAATTATTTTTATTTCAACATTATGATAATTGAATGAGTAAAATGAAAAAAATTGTCAAATTTAAAAAAACAAAAGGAAGATACTAACTGGTATAAAATGTTTTCCGAAAGCTCAATACATAATAACAGTGTCATATTCAACCTTTAGAGAGGAACAATGTGAGAAAGTAACACCTAAATTCTCATATGTTGTATGTTGTATGAGAGAGGCAATTTTTAGTTTATAAGATTTACATTTGAACATTGAAATTCTACAAAATCTTTGAATCTGTCAAATCTGTACACTGTCATAAAGCTAAAATTAATCAAAAAACTTCTATAAAACTCTTAAAACCCAAGAGCTTCCTCCCCCTAGGCCAACATCTACAGTCCCAAACTCAGGTTGGGTCCCTCCTTTTCAAGAATCCTGGATCTGCCACTGTTGTAAATAACTTATATGCATTATCAACATTACCTTTTAATACTACTGATAGCCCAGGATCATGCTACTCCCTCATGACAATTACCAGTGTGCAGGGAATAAATACTATTTGAAATTTCCTGCCATTTACAAGATTGCTTTTAGCATGTTTAGGGAGATTTTACCTTATTTGCAAACTAGTTTAGAGTAATGAGAGACCTTGAGGATGTGATGAAAAAAAAAAAAATAATTCAAGCACAGAAAATGGAATATTCAAGATAAATTATGATGGTGAAATTGTCAACTTTTACAGTGCTGAAGTCGATAATCTTCATATTAATTTTCAATCTAATGATACTATTTTTGAATGAAATTATGGGGGAAAAAACTAATTTTTTTCTGTTCAGGATGTTGATTGCATTTTCATACCCTATTTATCATGTTTACATGATTTACCTGTAATTTAATCTTGACCTTGCAAATGGAATGAATATATATTGAAACAGGTTATATATCCTCTGACATTATTTCAACTGAATTACTTATTTTATTTAAAATTCATATAGCATGATATACATAACCCATAAATTTTCCTTGATATAAGTACCTCAGAAAATCTATTGTCCTAGAGTTATTCATAATATATCTAATTTGAACAACTTTTCAAATTTAATAGTTATAAGAAACTAAAATTATTCTTCATCATTTCATCAATCTTCATCATAAGTTAAAAATTAATCTTCATCATTTTAAAGACCGTGATTTTGAACTCAAAATGCAGTAAACACTTTCTACCAATCAGAAGCCTCCTAGTTTAAATTTCCATATTTACAGAAAATTGTTCCTTATCTTATCATAAATAACTCAAACAAATTACAAATGTATATGTATGTATGTATAATGGGACAGGTGGAAAGTACACAGTATATGAACTTAGAAAAAATAACCTATTAACATTATATTCAAATTTGATAACTTATTTGCATTATGATATTAACATTGAAGAAAATTATTCACCATGTTCACAACCTTATAAAGATACTATGAATACCAACTGCCAGTGCAAATTCTTCCTAGTTTAAGACTTAAAATCATAGTTTAAGACTTAAAACATGTAACAAAATAGATTTCATATCCCAATACGTATGATTTAAACACACATATACATACATATTTTTGTACGTAATTATTTGCAATGTCATAATCATAATATAACCATGATGATAGCAAGTTTTAATCTTTCACATGTTCTACTTCCCTTCTCTTTTTTTCCTGAATATCATGATTTTTTTGTTAAGCTTACGGATACTGAGATTGTTGGGGGGAAAAAAATCCTATATTATGAATTTTAAATTCAATAAAAATTTCTACTACACTAAACAAATTAACATGCAATTAAACACAATAAATTACGAATGAAATAAATGTGTGGGTTTTTAAAATACTATTTTTCATCTTTCGCAATAAATATGTTTTTTTTAAAATTACTTGCACAGCAAATTCACTTCAGATTTCCTGCGTATGTCAAGGTTTTTAAAAACATTTAAATATTCCTAGTGTATACATGCTTGTGAGAAAAATATACCTAAGGTAGAAAGAGTTATCCATCCTGAAAATCACGAATGTCGGAAGTTAAAAATAAGTAACGGATTTCAGTTAATTTCACGCTAGACCTACCTCACTTCAAAACATTTGCGTAAAAATGCATGGCTTTGCACAAAAAATGTAACAACAGTAAATGATAGTGATATGTTCACAGAATTTGGGAAAATTGGGTGGAACTCTAGGAAAATTGTGCAATTGGTGGTTGAAGTTACAAAAAATCTTCATGAAAATAAGACAATGTTTTCGGAGAAATGTGTCTTACCTGCCATGCGACTTCCACTTCTGTCAACTGGAGCATGCGCGCCTCACTTACACTGACATCAGCATATCCCACAATGCAATAAATTTAGCGGAAAATTCAAAATATCGATGTTTGAAGGGGAAAAAATCGGTCCTCCGGATGTTACGAAATAACGAAAATGCGTTATACATTTTTTAAATCATATTTCTGTAAAATAACGTGTTTACGTTATTTTACAACATAACGTGATTCCAGCATGCCCCTGACTGTTAAATAAATCAGAGTTCTGATAAGTCTTCAGCCATTGTATTGAATACGTTACGGTGAGAATTTGCAAGAAGCTCACCTCTGACGTATATAACACACACGTGACTCTTATCTCATTAACTGTCGGCATTGCTTGGAGAACTGCTTTGGCTGGTGTTTACAGATTACTATTTCCAGCTGTGCCTTGTTATCAGATGCTTGTTTAACAGATTCAGTGTGAGAATCTGACTTAAGGATTATAAAGACAATGATTACAGACAAATAATTTTTTGTGTCATGTGTCCTTTAATGTAAATATATAGTATGTGCATGTATGAAAAATACATGCACATACTATATATTTACATTAACTTCCAGTGTCCATGTAGGGAGGGGGCTCGTCCGTGAAATTCAAAACCTCACAAGCGTATTTAGCAATCACAACCATCAGATCCAAATTAAAAAAAACGGTCGCACAAGCCAAGGAGAAAAGAGAACGAAAATCCATGCCCCATTGGACCAAGGGTGGGCCTTTGCTAAGATTTAATTCTTGAGAAAACAAAATATTTTGTACGTGGCGATTACAAAACAAAGCAGATTCTGAACAGGACCTGCTGATGTCATCTGTGAGATTAATATTTTGAAAAATAAGATATGTAATCCTTTTAATGTCAGTTGTATATTTTCCTACAGTAGAACATACATTTATCTATAGTGTAGAATCAGCATGCAACACCTTGCAAATGACAAGTGGTCAAATTAGATAAAATATTTTGGGCCATTAAAATATTGTTCGGGCTTGCAAAATTATTATACTGGGAAGCCCGAGGGGCCTGTGCTTCAAAAAGTATTTCGTGAAGACTGTTAAGTGACAATGTACGTTTTAGAATCATTGGCTGAGAAAATTCATATAGATATCAAATAATGAATTCAATACCGTATATATATCTTAGTTTTCGGATTTTAGCTGTAATGACGTAAAAAAAACAAAAACAAATAGAATTTAAAAAAAAACAACAAAAATAAACGTTCAACCATGGATAAATAAATTATACGCTTTAGGTATATATTGAATATTGAACTCCTTCAATATTATTATCAACATACTGTCATTATTTTGTACGTATCAAACTTTCGTTCTGTCTAAATTGTTTCTAAATTTACAACATTTCTATCAGGTTTTCCGTTTATCATGTTTTGCGTTTATCAGGTCTATCGTAAAGATCGTTTATCAGGTTTCGCGTTTATCAGGTTTACCGTGTATCCTATCATATTGTGCGTGTATCCTATCCTATCCTATCGTGCATGTATCGTGTTCTATCGTTTATCATGTCAAGAATAACATTGCGGGTACTGTAATATTGACAAAAATAATTAAATGTCACTGGAAATGAAACAATCAATCGATTTTCATTTATAATCAATGATTGACACAATACTATGTAACACAGGCAGTGTATCAAGAATTTTAAAAACATGAAAACTCTACCCTTTGCTAGGAGTTTTAGACTGTCCAAATGACAGTCTGTCACCGTTGCCTCCATTCGATCTTCTGTAATCCACTGAAGGCCTTCCACTGAATCCATAACCCATACTCGTTTTCTTGGAAGATGTTGGATTCTTGATGTTATCATCGTTTCTCACTCGAAGGGGACCTGACCCTCCTATTGATGGTCGCGGTATTGAAGATGATCGTTTACTTGCACTACTGAAGTGGGAGGTAGATGACCGCCCCAGTGAAGAGGACCGTCTCATCACTGCTGAAAAATACAATGAAAATAAACTGATAATCACTTAGTCTTTGTCGTCAAAGTATTATCATCAGTTAGATTATCAATTACACAAAAATATATATAGCTTGTCGTAAAACGTGAATAAATGGGGTGGTCATTTGGATGAGGCCACAAAAACCCAAGGCCCTGTCGGTGTGTCAAAGCACATGTAGCACAATAAAGATCCCTCCTTGCTCAAAGGCCGTAAGTGCCAAACATAGGCCTAAATTTTGCAGCCCTTCACCGGCAATGGTAACGTCTCCATACGAGTGAAAAATTCTCGATATGGGCATTAATATACAATCAACCTATCACTATCCATTCTTAAATCATGACCAACATTATAAAGTTTTCACATGTAGGTCAAACTCCAAGGTCAGGATACTAAAGTAAAAGAATGTTTTACCTTAAGAAAGGTCTGATCACATGGAATACACATGTGATATATGAAACCCCTATCATTATACATTAAATGATAACATGGTCATGACCTAGGGTTAAGTCTTTTTCAAAAAGTATGTCAAATGCCAAGGTCAAATATTATAATACCAAAGATCTTAAAACAAGTAATACACATGTGAAATATGAAAGCTCTATCACATTAAAAAAAAAATACGGACAAGGTTAAAGTTCCCTATTGATTTTCTTACTTTTTAAGGATTAAAATGAGTTTCAAAAAAAAATTACTGTCAAAAAATTCTGTTTACAATGTCCCGTAAAACCCAAGTCCTGCTTGTACAAAGTGTGCATTTTATTTAAAATTGAAGAATATCTGGATAAATGTATATCATATTGAAAGACACATAGCTCTTAGGAAGAATTGCATAGAACAATCTGAGGAAAAATGGAAATTGTTTAAAAAACTGAATGATTTTATATACATTGTGTATAAGAATTATTATAGGCATATATGCTACATTACATCAGCATAATTTGTGCATGACTATATATTTCTACTGATTTTGATACCAAAATTTTAAGACTTTTGGATTGTGCAAACAACATAACCTATGTTGACAATTCCCCCCCCCCCCCCCCCCCCCACCCCATTTTTATGTATTTGTTGAATTTTGTTCAGTAACCAGAGTAATTTTTCCCTCTATCTTCTTACTCTTTACTTAGAACTATCTTTGGTATGAAAGTCTATCATAAGCATGAAGGTGAGTGTTTGTGTAAATAGCACTGAGTCCCATTCCCGCTGGTCAGGTTGGGATGTAGGGGCAGTTGTAAAAATCCCGACTAAATGAATTGAATAAATGTGTTGAACCAAAAAGAGAAAAAGAAAGTGTGCATTTTGTTTTAAGATGTCAAATATGAATATATAGGAAATACAAAATACTATATCGATAATACAATGTTAACAAAATTCCACACATTTGAAAGTGTCATTCTAGATATAGTATCTTTGACCAATGAAATAATGTAATAATTTAACATTTTCATGCGTTTATCCAAGTGTACTCCCTGAATACTTATTTGAATGTATCAATCAAATTAGGGTGCTGAAACGGCGCATGATAAACTTACCATGAGCATTCACTTGCACAATGGCGGACACCCCATATGTAAACAAATTGTTTCGCAAGTGATATCCTAGATATGGTATGCATGAGCATGATACAGTAAGAATTTTGTGTATCTTTGTACTCCCTGAATGCTCATCACTGTATGATAATTGGTTCATGTATCTATCAAATTCTGGCAAAGAGACTGTATTTGAGCAACTTACTGTGTACATTCAGGCATTCACATTTATGCAGTGATGAGAATTTGTCCCACAAATTGTTTCCTGCCTTAATGTGCATGAGAGACCTTAGGTACATCTTGAAACTTGCATATACATCAAAGATTGTGCATCCGAGGAAAGTTGCATCTTTATTCATTGCACACAATATAAATGCGAGAAAAAAAAAAAGCTTCTCACTTTATAGATTACAATATATTTGCTTAATATCAGAAGATGATTTTAAAATCATGCTTCCTCATGTGAAAGATATGAAAATTAAAGACAGTTTGTGATAATGCATTGCCTCTTCCAATTTACACAAAAAACATGAGATTTGTTTATAATTTATTTTCATACATTATCATAGCAATAAATATTACCATATAGAGGGATGTTCACACAGTAGCAAGATAATCTCGCTTAGGAGAAATTGACCCCACCCTGAACATACCATAAAGCCAATAATTCTTTTTCCACAGATTTAGGGGCAAAATGTAAAAATCTATATTCAAATAGTTAGGGAGAGGGGGTAGGGGTGTAAAACCTTCGGCAAGTTTCTGTCATCCGACATAGATTGCAGCAGGTTTCAACTCGTTAAAGAACCCCAACTACTATGGCCTTGATTCAGAGTACACAGCATAGGTCTAAAGTTGTGGTATTCAGGTTTTTTTTAAAGGTCTTGATTTCAAGGGCCAGGACCTTTCCAATTGGGAAAAATAGTGACATTTGCTTGAAATTGGGAAAAATGCTTCATGCAGAGAAACAAGGTAAAACCCCAATTCAGAGTGCTTTAAAGTATAATTGGGCTCCTTTCAATTTGGTCAAACCTTACCACATTCAAATAAGCAGAGGCCAAAAAATTAGGTTTACCTTAAGAATTTTGAAGTAAAAATTGTAATCTGTGGGCCTGTGAAGAAGATTTATGAACGATTTGGCTACCCTGCTTGATTTGCTTTTATTATTTGAGAATTTCAAAGCAAAAATAGGGAAAAATACTTGCTTTTAAGCATTGGGAATGGGGTCTTATTTTGGCCCCCTACAGACCCTAAAAAAATCCATGGTATTTCACCATGGACGTTAAACAAACAACTTGGTAAGGAAACAAATGAAAAAAAAAATGAACTTGGACCACTTAAAAAAGTATGAAGGCTTTCATGGTGTTCACGAGTTCCAAGATGGTAGGAAAACTGACTGCAGTCTTCACGAAAACTCAGTGGTCCGAAGACCGAGGCGAGTGATTTTTACAGTCGGGTCAGTGAAATTTAAAAATTAGGAAGTCTGATGAGCTTGTAGACTTTTTGTAAGTCACATTAAATATAATGTTGGATTTATATATATTCCAGACCTGTTTACCCTGTCCAACCGATGTCAGTATTCCAGAACCAAGTTGTCAGTATTTTGAGCACTTTGTCAGTATAAAAGTTGAATATAGCAAAAAATGCTACGCGGGTTGTTAAACCCTTTTTATAGGAACAACTCCTTGTTGTCATATAAATAGGATGTTGCTGTTTACTGTTGCTTTTGTATTTTGCAATGTGTATAATTATCATGGTTTTCCATCATTCTTTAAATCTGTCATATTTTATAAAATACCACAGCATTTTGATAAAATAATTTTTTATAGAGTCCACGACGTTATCTCCTTGTAGAAGGTTGCTGGTTGTAATAATTTTGACCTTGCTCTTTGTTCAATAAATTTCGTTTAGATTATATTCCCTACATCCATACCATTTATCCCTTAATTTCAAAACAATTTGAACTTGATAAAATATGGAACGAAAACAAATACTCCATATTGAATTAATGTTAGAAATATCCATGAATCTTGTCTTTGACTTATCAGACACTTTCACCTTCGATAGGTCTTTAAGTTGTTTACTCTGAACGTGTCTGTAGCAGTCATTTATGCATCTGTGTCCGCAGCTGAAGTCCATGTTGCACACACTACAAAACACCATGTGATCTTTCTTTGATTGTTGGAGGCATGGCCAAAGCACTCTGTATGAGTCCTTAAAATTAGGGCATATTTTTTTTCTTCTTGTTTTGAACCTCTGAATGGGTTCGGATGTTTCGTTTGCATTCTCGTCAATCTGACATTCGCCATCCATGCTTTTTTAAAAGTTTGAAATAAATCAGTATCAATGGTGCGCTTTACACAATGACAACTTTAATTGACTAAACTGGTTCCCTATTGACCTCGCTTCTCTCCTCGGACTAATCAGCGGGGAACCAGTTAATTCAATTGACAAGGTTTTTTTTATCATACCGATTGGAAAATGATTTTTTTCCCAAATTCGTGGAAAATCGTAGATTCTTAACGTGCATCCGTAGAGCGTATTTTGACTTTAAAATCCGTGGAAAATACGGACAATCCGTACAAGTAAACAGCTCTGATATTCTAAACATCTTATTTACTTAAATTTACCATCAAAATAAAAATAAACCAAACAATAGCACATAAAGTAAGTGTTTGGACATCGTGGTTGGTTTATTTCATAAAGAACGATAACTATACTTGTAATTGTCGAGATAACTTGTACGTTGATCACGTGAATATTAAACGAACAACTTGTTGAAACAACAAAATGGCAGTGTTCAGTATCACACTGCACACCGGTAATTGTTGCTTTATTGCATTGTCCAATTAAAATGAACTTCAACAATTGCAGTTATCTCTGATTTTATGCAATTTTTATCATGTTTATAGTTTATAGAATTAATCAATTGTTTGAATTTGATGTTAGTAGAGAAGGCTACTTCCTAAGAAGCGCTTGGGCTGTTTTCATGTTTGTGAAAAATTTGTATTCTTGTTTGCAGGTGAAGAGTGAGAAAATACCGTGTACGGTGTTGTTTTTCTGGTATCGACAGAAAGGATGTCTTAGCCATAGTTTTAGTAAATTATTTGTACAATTTTACAATGCATTCCATAATGTATGTGATAAACATACAAAAATTTAGGAGACCAGTAAATTTCACTGTGGGCCCGTAAATTCTGACAGTTCACTGGTCCGACTGGCCAGCAAGTTTCAAATGTTTTCGTGAAGACTGACCGTATTTGGAAACGAGTTGGAGAAGCATTGCTGTTAGAACAATACAAGATATTTGGTGCAGTTCTTTTTTTCTTTGTTCGTTCTTTCTGTGCAATACAAGATACATGTATCTGGTCTGACAAAGCTTTGTCCGGTCTGACAGTGATCTTAAAATTTCGACAACTGTATTTCGTCGGTATTGAAAAAGTTTGAATTTAACATCAATTTAAAAACTGAATAGCAGAGTGTAAGTTCTTTCTGCAAGCATATGATTTTCCTTTCTTTGTCGAAATGGCTCGAGTAACTACATTTTTGCGCAGATTGTCAATGTTTACTTTTTCAGTAGATCCACCTACGAGATCTCGCGAAGCAGACGAAGAATTTCGCATGCTGTACATTATATTTAATGAAAAACATCTTTATTAGACATGCCCGAACACAAAGCTGGTACTCCTTTTGGTGTAAACAACATTTGGGACTAAATCACAGTGCCTATTTATATAGGCTATTATCGATATACGGAGATCCTATTCCGAAAACGTCAGAATAAAAAAAAAATCGGATAGGGCTTCATTATTGCAGCTAAGATCTCACTCTGATACCTGGGTCATATTAAAGTCTATATAAAACAATGTTTTTCACGTAAGTCCTATACACATGACATGTTGACACTTACCAAACTTAGCTTACCGAACTAGACTACATAAACAATCCTTTCAGCTTTCGCGCCTGTACTGAATACGCATGCGCATAAATAATATAACTGTAGGAAGTGTGTTGTTTCGTCCCATTATATGCTCGCTCCAAGTTGTTTCGCCCCATCGTTTGGTAGACCCCTGTACAACTATATGTGTGCGATCATAATCATCTACAGTCTACATTATTAAGGCTCTGTAAGGTGGCTACAGGTGTATTGTTAGACAAGGGCGAGAGACATCAAAATAGTTAAAAACATTTTATCTGGGGTTTAGACAAGAATGTGGAGTATCTCCATTTCCATGAGCCTGAAAAAGTGAAGATAACGAACAGTGATTAATCTCATGATGAATAGGTCATATCGTATCATTCATGATAATTCTGACGTCTGAAGTCATTATACTGCGGTACACAGAGAGAACAGACATATAATATACACTGTAACAGTTCAAAGTCATTATACTGCGGTACACAGAGAGAACAGACATATAATATACACTGTAACAGTTCAATCTGGGAACACGTACAGGATGCAATAGAGATACTTTATAAACACACTACAATAAACACACATTTATAAGAAGGAATGTACCAAAACCTCCAATTATATTTCAACCAGAAAGGAAACCAGTAGATAGCTTGATATTAGTCAGTGGCGGATTTAAGGGGGGCGCAGCAAATTTAAGATAAATCATGGTATCTTGTTTTTAAAAAATGTACCAAGCGATAACAGAAGCAATAATTTCTTCCTTTGATTTCTTTATTGGGAGAACTTAATTTTTTCTAAAAATCCTTAAAATTTGTCATTTTACTAATTCCACCTTATTAAAAATGATAGAAAATAGTACAAACGACTTTTAAAAATAGGTGACATATTTCAAGCCCTATAAAATCTATAAAATCCAGGAGTTTCCAGGGGTTTCACCCCCTGAGCCCCCACCATGGCGGCCCTCAGACCCCCTGCCTCATAAATTGCATGCCCCCCCCCCCCCCCCCCGTAACCACAATTCCTGTGTCCGGCTCTGTTAGTTATGATAAAACATTTTTGAGCATGATTGAAAATACTTTCATGCGTTTTCTAGATATCATTTCAAAAAAACAAAAAACATCTTGAAAACAGGAAATATGTGGATGACCTGGCCGACCAACAGATATATATTGAACAGATCTATTCACACATGCTGATGGAGTGATATGAACACTGCCCTTGTACCCAAATGACAAGTTATAATGCTGAATGTGTCGCTATGTGACCGAAGCCCGGGAAAAAAAAAGCTGGCGAGTACACATTTTATACTATGCTAAGAATTATTTAATGAAGTATCAGTGACGAGGAATAACAGATACATCTGAGAGAGAGAGAGAGAGAGAGAGAGAGAGAGAGAGAGAGAGAGAGAGAGAGAGAGAGAGAGAGAGGGATGCGTGCGTGCGTGCGTGCGGGCGGGTGGGTGGGTGTGTGTGCGTGCGTGCGTGCGAGCGTGCGTGCGTGCGTATGCATAATTAAACGATAGAAACAAAGAAACTAAACCAATTAGGGTTTATTTGCTTAAATGTTTAAGTCCTCTACAAAAGATTGAAATGACGAAAGGCTATCCAATGACATCAGGGACCGAGGTACTTCTGAAAGAAACAGAAATGACATTTAGTTAAATGAAATATAATGATAAATAACAAAGTATTCCGAACGTTGTTCCACTGCGCCACTACTTAGAAAATTGACATCTATTTGTTATGTTTGTCGAAATCTAATGCTACCCCAAACCAATCTAAATATATCCTGTACGCACACCCGATGTTTATATATATATATATATATATATATATATATATATATACACACAGCAAAATTGGCCTACTCTAAGCTGGAATGTGTCTACTCACGATTTCTCACATATAAAGTTGCTTTTAGTGCTGCACGGGGCATCGTTCCACTGAAAGCTTACAGGGTGGTAGAATTCCGCACAGTCTTCTGTATGACCCAGGTCGTTTGGTTCCCCAGTAGCCCAATCAGAAAAATCTACATTATCCTGTGTCGTCTGCCAGATGTAGTGTCCCTCATTTATGATGTCAGACAGTCCAATCCAATAGTTTGCTTTCAAAGGGGAGGAACAGCATAAAGATTACTTGTATATAGCGTGTGCATGACAAGACAACATATAAGGATGTTTATTTAGGGATGCATTCTTGTCTTAATTCAGACAAAGAAAAAAATATGTTTCATGTGTGTACGTGTGTTTGTGATTCATGGAACCACACTACCACTATAACCACTCAGCGTTAGATTGTGGAACCACACTACCATTATAACCACTCAGCGCTAGATTGTGGAACCACACTACAATTATAACCACTCAGAGTTAGATTGTGGAACCACACTACCACTATAACCACTCAGCGTTAGATTGTGGAGCCACACTCCCATTATAACCACTCAGCGCTAGATTGTGGAACCATACTACCATTATAACCACTCAGCGTTAGTTTGTGGAGCCACACTCCCATAATAACCACTCAGCGCTAGATTGTGGAACCACACTACCATTATAACCACTCAGCGTTAGATTGTGGAACCACAATACCATTATAACCATTCAGCGTTAGATTGTGGAGCCACATTACCATTATAACCACTCAGTGTTAGATTGTGGAGCCACACTCCCATTATAACCACTCAGCGTTAGATTGTGGAACCACACTACCACTATGACCACTCAGAGTTAGATTGTGGAGCAACACTACCATTATAACCACTCAGCGTTAGATTGTGGAGCCACATTACCATTATAACCACTCAGCGTTAGATTGTGGAGCCACACTCCCATTATAACCACTCAGCGTTAGATTGTGGAACCACAC
The DNA here is from genome assembly GCF_947568905.1 of Ostrea edulis. Classification (NCBI taxonomy): domain Eukaryota; kingdom Metazoa; phylum Mollusca; class Bivalvia; order Ostreida; family Ostreidae; genus Ostrea; species Ostrea edulis. The sequence goes on from NC_079169.1 coordinate 17,925,788, forward strand.
TACCATTATAACCACTCAGCGTTAGATTGTGGCGCCATACTCCCATTATAACCACTCAGCGCTAAATTGTGGAACCACACTACCACTATAACCACACAGCGTTAGATTGTGGAGCCACATTACCATTATAACCACTCAGTGTTAGATTGTGGAACCACACTACCATTATAACCACTCAGAGTTAGATTGTGGAACCACACTACCATTATAACCACTCAGCGCTAGATTGTGGAACCACACTACCATTATAACCACTCAGAGTTAGATTGTGGCGCCATACTCCCATTATAACCACTCAGCGCTAAATTGTGGAACCACACTACCACTATAACCACACAGCGTTAGATTGTGGAGCCACATTACCATTATAACCACTCAGTGTTAGATTGTGGAACCACACTACCATTATAACCACTCAGAGTTAGATTGTGGAGCCACACTACCATTATAACCACTCAGAGTTAGATTGTGGAACCACACTACCATTATAACCACTCAGCGCTAGATTGTGGAACCACACTACCATTATAACCACTCAGCGTTAGATTGTGGCGCCATACTCCCATTATAACCACTCAGCGCTAAATTGTGGAACCACACTACCACTATAACCACACAGCGTTAGATTGTGGAGCCACATTACCATTATAACCACTCAGTGTTAGATTGTGGAACCACACTACCATTATAACCACTCAGAGTTAGATTGTGGAGCCACACTACCATTATAACCACTCAGAGTTAGATTGTGGAACCACACTACCATTATAACCACTCAGAGTTAGATTGTGGAACCACACTACCATTATAACCACTCAGAGTTAGATTGTGGAACCACACTACCATTATAACTACTCAGTGTTAGATTGTGGAACCACACTACCATTATAACCACTCAGAGTTAGATTGTGGAACCACACTACCATTATAACCACTCAGAGTTAGATTGTGGAGCCACAGTACCATTATAACCACTCAGTGTTAGATTGTGGAGCCACACTACCATTATAACCACTCAGCGTTACATTGTGGAGCCACATTCCCATTATAACCACTCATTGCTAGATTGTGGAACCACACTACCATTATAACCACTCAGCGCTAGATTGTGGAGCCACACTACCATTATAACCACTCAGTGCTAGATTGTGGAGCCACACTACCATTATAACCACTCAGCGCTAGATTGAGCTTTGGTCTTTGGGAACTTGAATTTTAGGGGACCATATTTATGGTGAAATTATCGGCGTAGTAAAATATTACTTTAAAACTCCCTGACTTAAATGGGGTTTTTTTTCAAAAAAAAAAAAAAAAAAGTAAATTACTTTTAACTTCAGCTGTACATGTACAAAGTCGCAATTAAGTATTTTCAAATACATGGTCCAAATAAGTCTTCAAATGATAATCATAATCATAATCAATGGAAGAAAAGAAAACTTGAAAGATGAACTGGTTATCCACTTTAGACAAAATGATTTTCTCTTATTTAAATGATTCAACACCTCTGCTTTATCTATGCTAATTGTACCTTTTCACAGCAGTGTAAAGAGCTAGGTACGTTAGGAAGCAAAATCGGCCGTCTACAAATTTGATAAAATTAAACACATAAGATGTCCACAATATGCCATTGTCAGAACACATTATTTTTTCCCTATGTCTCTTGTCGTTTTCTTGTAAGCATTAGTTAAATATAGCGTTGTTTCTAACCAAAACAAAAAACAAAAAAACAAAAAACGCATATAACGCCATCATGACGTCGACGTTTATGAACAACTTTTTTGAAGGCAAAAACTACCCGACTACCCGACCCTAAACGGAATAGAAAGAAATCTACAAAATAAAAGATAAGTGTGTTTAGTTTTAACCGTGGAATTAAGAACTAGGCTAGACCATGTTTTTGTAACTTATCATTACCAATTATTGCCGAAAATGTGCGAATTTTGGCAGAAAGAGAATCAATGTGAGCTATTACCTATGCATATATAGTCAACAGTTTTTAAAAAAAATAATTCATGAATTCTTTTTAAAATATATTTTGCGCTTGGTGTACTTTGCACGGGTCTTCCATATTTGATCGATATTTACAAATTTTGTTTGTTTCCCTTAAATGTCGTTTGTATATTTAACAAGTTGAATTCTTTTAATAGAAAATTGAAAGAATGTGTAATTCTCCTTTGTCATACCGCTGATATTAAGGAATCACACTGGTACATGTAATTGTCCAATCAAAATCAAGATGAACTTAATTTATTTTAGTTTCACATATTTAAAAGAATTTTTCTTACATGCGCGATTTTCTCATTTGCTTTTCAATCTAATTAGAATTAGATCTTCCATCCGCTCCCCGGTTTTAGATGGACGCGACGTATCGAAAACCGGGGAGCGGATGGAAGATCTAATTTTAATTGGATTGATTTCCTTTTATTCTTTTCTCTCAATTTTTGCATCCCAATTAGGAAATTCTGGGTAATTGTAGTTTACTAAGGAACTATTTGATGTTGGTACCTGATGCTACTTCTTGGAGTGCACTCAAGCTGTTTACACACATGTGAAAAACACGCGGATTTGGTTACGTTTGCGGATAGAGAATTTTTTCCCCCTAAAATTTTCAAATTTAAGGTAAATCGCGGTATCTTGTTTTAAAAAATGTACTAAACGATAAAAAAAAAAGCAATAATTTCTTCCACCTTCGGAGAAAAAATGACAAAATCCTTTGATTTCTTGAATTACTTTATTGGGCCCCCGGACCCCCACCAGGACTTCGCCCTGGACCCACTGCCTCATAAAGTGGCGCCCCCCGTAACCCCAATTCCTGGATCCGCCCCTGATAACGACCACAGAACCTGCGAAATGGTGACCGCAATTGCAATTGTAAATATCGTATTTGCCAATGCTTGTTGGTTTGGGTTTGTAAAATGTTAAAGAAACAGAAAGTTTTCATATATAATATTCATAGTGCAAATAAGAATACAGTTTGTGACGATCAATAAGGTGAGCACCCCGTGAGCTGAAAGAACTTGTGTTCAAACCGTTTGTATTATGTGCACAATAAAAAAATGTTCAAATCAATCAAATCAACGAATCACTGGTGAATAAATTACATTTAGGTCTGCTCTATCGGAATTTCTGGTCCTTTGGCATGAAAAATTGAACTATAACTTTGACACAAAAAACAAATACTACGATATCCCGCAGTGGCAAATTTAGAGCGTGGCCTCCCTTTTTGTGACCAAATCAATTATTTGTTTTTATCTATTGATTTTATTATGTATTAGAATAATCGATAAAAGTAACATAAAAAAAACCTCAAAACTATGGCGAGCCAAATTATCATAAACTAAAAATATTGACGATATCTTTGATTATTTGAAGACATCATCAATGCAATTATTGCGCACAATAATTAAATTGATGCAATTCAATTGATGAGATAAATAATTGATTTGCTGTAAACATCTATTATTGAATTATGAGGAAGTAAGTAGCGCATATTTGATGTGGAATTTTAATTGATAGGCCCGAAATCTTCCACACTAGTCTGTATATCGCTGCTGTGATGTGATGGGCGAGAAACCACCCGGTGACCTGGACCGGTAAATGTCCGAGCAAAAATAAACATGTGGAATCGAGAGAACAATGACGTACATTTCTGTCATGTTAAGAACCTGTGGCTTGGAATTTGGCATGCAAGTAGTTAAAACATGGATCTATGCAAGGAGGCCGCCAAATTACACATATCTCACCTACCTTATGATTTTTTAGGCATTTGAAGCAAGTGGGTAATTTTTTTTATCTGAGTCAGAGTTCGACTCTTTTCTATATTTGTGGTATCACAAAGTTTGGGCCCAAAACGGGCTTAGCCCCTGTGACCAAGATACAGCGTAAGATACATTATGTATACATGCATTAAAACCATGAAACAGAAATAATCAAGCATAATATTACCCGTCGTTCCAATTTCCTGCAGATGTTTTTTAAGGAAATTATTTTCCGAGACAGATTCTACTTCAACCAGTTTTGCTTTCACTGTGCTGCAATAAAACTAAAGAAAAGGAGGGATTTTAGTAGTAACTTGCCATTGAATTGAATATAAATACATGCATGAAAGGTGAATATAACGAACAGTGATCAATCTCATAACTCCTATAAGCAATACAAAATAGATAGTTGGACAAACAGGACGCCTGGACACACCAGAGGTGGGATCAGGTGCCTAGGAGGAGTAAGCATCCTCTGTCGACCGGTCACACCCGCCGTGAACCCTATATCTTGATCAGGTAAACGGAGTTATTCGTAGTCAAAATCAGTGTGGAAGAATGGTCTAACAATCGGCATGAAACATGTCAGACAGTAATCCGAGATTCCTCTGACTCTTACCCCCGCTTTTATATTTGACATGTGCGGGGGAGAGTCAGAGCGGACTCCATATTGAAAAGTGGGAATTCAGCGACACCAGCTGGTGTCGCTGCTTTACCTACCTCTTACAACTTTATTTCGCGGACCCATCTTCCAAGACGCGAGGATTCAGTTATCGGAAGATTATTCTACAAATACATCATGATTAATACGATGCTATCGCCGTTTAAACGATGGAATTTTGTGTTTATATGTGCTGACGTCATGCACAAAGAAATCAAATGGCGAGGCGGCGACCTAATTCAAGTGATGCTCCATTTGTCGGTGTTAGGGCCGTTTAAACGGCGATAGCATCGTATTAATCATGATTTATTTATAAATTTATCTTCCGTTAACTGAATTCTCACGTCTTGGAAGATAGATCCGCGAAATAAAGTTGTAAGAGGTAGGTAAAGCAGCGACACCAGCTGGTGTTGCTAAATTCCCACTTTTCAATATGGAGTCCGCTCTGACTCTCCCCCGCACATGTCAAATATAAAAGCGGGGGTAAGAGTCAGAGGAATCTCGGATTAGTCAGACAGCATTTGCCCCAATGATAGGTTGTATTGGCAAACTACATCGTATTAACGACCATAGAATTTGCGAAATGCTGACTTCAATCGAGACTGTTGAAACCCCTGTACCATCAACTTTTTTTCAGTACATGTAGCTTGCCTCGATTTAAAAACTGACCAAATGCAAAATAAGATCTTGCGTATCGAATCAGTTGAGAGATGTAAACACCATATGGAATATTGCTACATGAATATGGAAAGTTGACGATGATTGATTGAATATTGCTTTATGACTCTCTCGAGAATATTTCACTCATATGGAGACGTCACCACTGCCGGTGAAGGGCTGCAAAATTTAGGCCTATGCTCGGCGCTTATGGCCTTTGAGCAGGGAGGGATCTTTATCGTGCCACACCTGCTGTGACACGGGACCACGGTTTTTGCGGTCTCATCCGAAGGACCGCCCCATTTAGTCACCTCTTACGACAAGCAAGGAGTACTGAGGACCTATTCTAACCTGGATCCCCACGGGAAGTTGACGATGAAGAAGCTGAAATCAATCTTTAAATCTTCAAAAACAAAATAAGTTGGAAATAAGATAAATCAGACAAACATATGTTAAAAAGATAAGGAAATGTGCAAGTTTCAGAAATGTTGCTATTTTTTAATGGAGGAAACTACTTTTGATATGTATGTAGGCCCCTAATACTGAAATAAAACTGAATTTGGTCTGAATCAAAGTGTCGTGATAGGGAGAGTTGCCATGGTGTGAGAACGTTATATAAGAATTTCAGTTTGAAAATACATGAGGTTATGTACTGCGGTGCTTCACGTCAGCAGCACCTCATGAAAAGGATATCAGCGTGCAGGGTTGTAGTTCATATCCTCATGTATTTTCATAATTAAGATTTCTTTTTTACATTTACATTCTACTTTACTTTCTGTCCTTCGGTCGGTGAATTAGAGTACTATATTCTTTAAGATTCATGCGCGCATTGATCTCAACTACAGCACATTCATGAGGAAGTGGCTATCAGATAGATATTGTTCAATACATGACGCTTGTAAATTATCTGAATATACACAAAGTTGTCATGATTCGTAAAAACAAGGACACAATAAAAATTAGTAAAGCTGTTATAAAACAATGAGCGTAAGAACGCCATGCAAGGTTACCCGGATCTGTAGTTACGAACAAGGTTATCCGGATCAGTAGTTACGAACAAGGTTACCCGGATCTGTAGTTACTAACAAGGATACCCGGATCAGTAGTTACTAACAAGGATACCCGGATCTGTAGTTACTAACAAGGATACCCGGATCTGTAGTTACGAACAAGGTTATCCGGATCAGTAGTTACGAACAAGGTTACCCGGATCAGTAGTTACGAACAAGGTTATCCGGATCTGTAGTTACGAACAAGGATACCCGGATCAGTAGTTACGAACAAGGATACCCGGATCTGTAGTTACTAACAAGGATACCCGGATCTGTAGTTACAAACAAGGTTATCCGGATCAGTAGTTACGAACAAGGTTATCCGGATCTGTAGTTACTAACAAGGTTATCCGGATCAGAAGTTACGAACAAGGTTATCCGGATCTGTAGTTACTAACAAGGTTACCCGGATCAGTAGTTACGAACAAGGTTTTCCGGATCAGTAGTTACGAACAAGGTTATCCGGATCTGTAGTTACGAACAAGGTTATCCGGATCAGCAGTTACGAACAAGGTTACCCGGATCAGTAGTTACGAACAAGGTTATCCGGATCAGTAGTTACGAACAAGGTTATCCGGATCAGTAGTTACGAACAAGGGTACTCGGATTAGTAATTACGAATAATACATGTTATCTGATGAAAACTACTGATGATAGGCTCCATACAGTGTTATCATTGATGTCATCAGGATCTAAAAGTCATGTAAGGTAACAGAAGCTTGTAAACTAAAGTACAATGTAGTACTAGTGTCAATACAAGTCAGACACAATCTTTAAATTTTTGTGAACCTCGAAAAGACAAACAATCACTTATGCCTTCAATTTGATCCAGATGTGCCTTTTATTTGCTCAACAGATCTTCACCTTGCCCAGCATGGGTCCCCATATGTCTATTTTATGAACGATACTTCTAAACTGGCTTTCAGACTTCCTCACAATCCTGACATCAAACTTATCCCGTCTCCAAGTTCTTTGCAGGTTTCTTTCTAAGGCACGGTGATGAAACTGGACAGGACACGTGCTACGAAGGGAAGGTGACAACGACAGTGAGACGGTGTTAAGGTGGACACCAGATGGGAAGAGGGCAAGACAGATAGAAAACAACCTGGCAAATTACAGTACAAGCAAAAAGAATTTAAGGAGTCCAGGATGGAGAAGCTGAAATGGGGCCAAGATGGTGGCAGGAGACAGAGTGTCGCGGCCTTACTGATGCGTCTTCTGGCGTGGAGGGAATTAAGTGCTAAGTAAATCACTTCTATTTGTCAGAAAATATTGGAAGTTCCAACAAATAATTTGTTTCTTTAGGATCACGACATCTTGGTGAATCTCTGTTACAAGTCTGGTAGTATTATAGGCATACGCTTCTGTACTACAGACCTGACGACATTGTCCAAGTAGATGAAGACATCCAACTGTTCAATTGTTTTGCATCACAGTCAAGCTGACTTGATTTGAATTGGGCTAGCCTCAAAGTTAGGAAATAATAATTTACTTTGTTGACGCTATTATTATTGAGATCTATTAGTCGTCTTCGGGTCCGACGTGGCCACCATCAGATTTAATGATATTGTTAGAGCGTTAGCTACGTGAGGTTGTGGATTGGATCCCTGCTTAAACTTCGATCGCAAAGTTGGTAGTGACTTCTCCTTCGTTAAACACTCTGCATCAAAAAAGTACATACAATGCACATAAAAATGTTCGCAACACTTAGACCGTTCTTGATACGTTGGTTTTGACTACGGATAACTCCGTTTATCTGATCAAGATATAGGACTCATGGCGGGTGTGACCGATCGACAGGGGATGCTTACTCCTCCTAAGCACCTGATCCCACCTCTGGTGTGTCCAATGGTCCGTGTTTGCCCAAATATGTATTTCGTATTCCTTATAGGAGTTATGAGATTGATCACTGTTCGTTATCTTCAACTTTCACTTTGCACTTTTTACGATATATGTGAAAAATGGCTTTTTGACATCACAAACACAATGGTCCGTGTTTGCCCAACTATCTATTTTGTATTGCTTGTAGGAGTTATGAGATTGATCACTGTTCATTATATTCACCTTCCCCAACAAAAATGGAACTTATATTTATCTTGTGATCAGTCATTCAACAAATTGATTGTTTTGCTGTTTTCCGCCAAACTCGAAGAATTTTTTCAGTTATCTGGCGGCTCCCAGTTTTTATGGGTGGAAGAGAGAACTCAGATACAATGTACCTGGGAAGACACCACCGACCTTCCGAAAGTAAACTGGAAAAATTTCTCACCGGCGCGAGCGGGATTCGAACCCGCGCTGAACAAAGGTGAGAGGCCGTGTGATTTTAAGCGCGATGCTCTAACCACTCGGCCACGGAGGCCCTCATTCAACAAATTACTTCGTTAAACAACACTATAATTCTAAGCACAAGTACTCTTAAGTTGATATCAAAAAGATACTGGAGTTCTTCATTGACAATACATCCAATGTCTCTGGTGATCAGGTCTTCCAACAGTCTGTTGGAATGTTACGAGGAAGAAGTTATTCATAAATTTCTACATGAGAAGAAAAAATCTGCTATTGTGCCTTCAACTCGACACTTAAAACATCGACAACGTATTATCTTTTAACAATACTCACTTTCATTCATAAATATTGATTCGATATATCTCAGTGAACTGCAAACAAAAGGCACCACAGAGTCTTCCATATCTGCTTAATATTTTAATGAGAACAGATGTTAGCAGCAAACTAATACCTCAACGATAAACGGGATGATTTCAGCTTCTTCGTCGTCAACTTTCCATATTCATGGAGCAATATTCCCCATCACCTGTAGACGGTGTTTCTGTCTCTCAGTTGATTCGATGTGCGAGAGCATGTATTTTTTAATCGAGGCAGTGAGTTGATGTTACATGGGTTTCAACAGTCTCGTTTAAAGTCAGCATTCGGTAAACTCTGTGGTCGTTAAAATGTTCTGATTTGTAAATGCAATCTGCCATAAAGTGGAACGCTGTATGACGGGTTAGCATGTTCTTTACATACTAATTTTGACTGCGGAAAACTCCGTTTATCTTATGAAGATATAGGGCTCATGGCCGGTGTTGTCGGTCAATAGGAGATGCTTCTGCTTCCTTGGCACCTTATTCCACCTCTAGTATGCCCAGGGGTCTTTTTTGCCCTGTTCTCAAATTTGTATCCTTTGTAGGATTTATGAGACTTTGTTCATTTTCTTCACTTACTCGTGTCGGGGGTCTTTCGGATGAAACCTTAAAATCCATGGGTAGCGAGCGCTGACACAATGAATACCTTTTAATGCTACGACCCCGAGTTTTATCTAAACGTGTATCACTCCACTTACAGCAGGTTATATCTCTAAATGAGAGAAATACTATTATTGGAACGTTAGACAACATACATTGTTCAAATGGTGGTTCCGGTCCGTATACATATTCAAGGTCGCTAGAAACAACCATGACACCTGTTCCCATTTGGAAAATGTAAAGTCTTCACAGGCCAACTCCCAAAAGACCATCGTACAGGCCAACCCCAACCCCACAAAAGTCCATCGCACAGGCCGACCCCAACCCCCCAAAAGTCCATCGCACAGGCCGACCCCAACCCCCCAAAAGTCCATCGCACAGGCCGACCCCAACCCCCCAAAAAGTCCATCGCACAGGCCAATCCCCCAAAAGAAAAGAAGATTAAGGCGAGGTATATCGCTGGTACTGATAGAAAGTGTGACACAGTCAGGAAAGCGTTCAATCTGTGTAGGAATGACGTTGAAATGAGCAGGACCTGACTGTTCGTCCTCAACGCGTTGTCAGTAAATGTGAACGCGTGTTTCGGATAAACAAGCCATCTTGTTAAGGTGGAAGTTTATTGACACCATAAAGCATCAAAATAGTGCCTAATATAGGTTACAGGTTACCTAAAACTGTTTACTCATTACATTGTGTTCACCCCTTCCCATCCCACCCCTAATACTCCTCTAAATTGGACGTTAAATTCCAGCAACACAAATTATGATATATCTCAATTCGCATTTGAACAAAGCTTTTATGATAAATCTATGAAATTAACATATAGCCCAGTAGCTAAGTACTTCGTTACTAGCTTGAAAATACGGATGTATATTTAATTGCTGTTATAAAATTTAGAAATTCATTTCAAAATTAAGGATTATCTCCCTCATGCATAGCACTTATCCTTGGACGAATTTGGCTCCACTTTTTTGGCATGCTGTTTTTGGTTATATTTAGCTCTAAAGCTTCATAGTTATTTCGGATTTCAAACATTTCGGTTGAGCATCACTGAAGAGACATTATTTGTCGAAATGCGCATTTGGTGCATCAAAATTGGTACCGTATAAGTTTTACATTATGACCCCTAGGTCGAGGTTTCTGCTGGTGGACTGTTAGTCCCCGAGGGTCTCTACAGCCCAGTAGCTAAGTACTTCGTTACTAGCTTGAAAATACAGATGTATATTTAATTGCTGTTATAAAATTTTAAAATTCATTTCAAAATTAAGGATTATCTCCCTCATGCATAGCTCTTATCCTTGGACGAATTTGGCTCCACTTTTTTGGCACGCTGTTTTTGGCCATATTTAGCTCTAAAGCTTCATAGTTATTTCGGATTTCAAACATTTCGGTTGAGCATCACTGAAGAGACATTATTTGTCGAAATGCGCATCTGGTGCATCAAAATTGGTACCGTATAAGTTTTACATATAGCTTATTCACATCAATACACAATTTACCATAGCTTCTATCCAACCCTCAGGTTCGGAGTCAATAAAAGCATAGCATGATCCACCATTGTGAAGCCATCCGTCAGGACAGACGCCAGCGCTGACTACCACAACTGAAATCATAAATAACCCACGCAACTGAAATCATAAATAACCCACACAACTGAAATCATAAATAACCCACGCAACTGAAATCATAAATAACCCACACAACTGAAATCATAAATAACCCACGCATATGACAGACACAATTACCCTGAGCTGTGACATTTGTAGTATATATTTATATATAGATGAAGGTGAACGATTTTTGTTCTATAACTAAAGTTAAAGTTTCTTTTTGAAATGATGTACTTAAACTATGAGACAATTGACTGCAAATAGATCATGATAAATGTGTTTACCGATGGAGAAGGAAACCAATCCGACTAAATAATATCTCATTATGCACGAAAACGTAGGCAAATTTAGAAGCAGACGTTAACACACTGATAACTGATAAGATCTCAAGTGGTGATCTTCCAAATTAAACGTGAGTGTGTCATGATGTCATGGTTATTCTAAAAAGAAAATACTCCAGAAACGCGATTCATGAAAACTATGCTGGCGTGTTGCAGTTCATGTCCTCGTCAGTCATACGTTTTCAAAAATGAATTTTTTAATATCATACTTTCAACTTTCATTTTTGTCGGAATTTCCAAGGGTTGAAATAGACCGTACTATATTTATCTAGATTCATACCCACATTATTCACACCTGCACTACTTTCATGAGAAAATGGCGATCATTACAATTGGTCAAGATATCGAAGGCAAAAACATTGGAAATGTAAATACAGAAGAAACAGTGATATTCATTTCCCATTACCTAATTATCGTGTTGGAGATTGTGTATACAAACAATGTGTTATTTATAAGCGATAATTCTTAATAAAAATCTTTCTTTATCTTTACAAACACTAACGAATGTGAGTCTTGCAATGATTTATGAATATAAAGTATTTAAAGGATACTGCTACAAAGTATGGATAGCTAGACTAAAGCTCTTTGCAAAGCAATTACACCCAGTTGACAAAAGTATTGTACCATTTTTTTTTTCATATTTCATTGACGTTTGCAGAATTCTTTAAACTTTACTCCCATAATTTTGAAATGACTTTCCGGCGATTTATTTTTCAGATGTGACATTTAAACATAAACTTTCTCTTCCATTGTTAACATATGGAGATTACCATCGCTAGTTCTACATGTATATAGGCCTCTGCTGGTGGACTGTTAGTCCCCGAGGTTCTCTACAGCCCAGCAGGTAAGTATTCCTTACTAGCTTGAAAAAACGTATGCATATTTAATTGCTGTTATATAATTTAGCAATTCATTTCAAAAATTAAGGATTATCTCCCTCACGCATAGCTCTTATCCTTAGACGAATTTGACTCCTCTTTTGGCACACTGTTTTTCCCTATAATAGCTCTAGAACTTCATTGTTATTTCGGATTTCAAATATTTCGGTTGAGCATCACTGACGAAACATTATTTGTCGAAATGTGCATCTGGTGCATCAAAATTGGTACCGTATAAGTTTTACATAATGCCCTGATAGCGCTGATAGAATAATGGTTCCAGTTCGTAAATATATGTAACAGGAAAGGAGAAAATGCAAAGGACTAGACCGGGAATTGAGCACGGGACCCCTGGATCTCTAGTTAGGTGCTTTACCAACTGAGTTCTACCATCGGTGATTGAACCCGGCTGACCGCTGCATTCCTCCCGGTCCTCTTTAAATGTCTTCACACTTGAAGAAATCAACTAGCCACCAGCGATCGAACCCGGCTGATCGCTACACACATCCGTATTTGTAGAAATTACGATCTTGTGTGAATTCCATTAGTTGTCTTAATGACATTATACGGTTGTTGACTGGGGTTGAGGGCAACGAGTGATCTGTCGGACAGATGTGCAAACTGTTGCCCAGGGCTGAAAGTGCAAACACTGGTCCAACACACAGATCAACTGTTTTGTTATACCCATATAGGTATACACATTCGTAGTTTTGGTATACACCTTCACAGTTAGGTTGTTTTTACTTTGTTGACTTTGAACGGAACAGTGTGATTGCCTTCATTTATCACTGTATCCACTAGTTTAAAAGAAAACATACCCAATAACCTAATTAATAATCATATTTTCGTGTTTCTGCTCTACTTTTCATCTAATGATTTCTCTAATGATTTCTGCATTTCATCATCACCATTACGCAAACAAACCAGCAGACCAAGAATCACATGACTTTCGAGTAATGGCTTTAACAGGAATGAAATAAAAATAAGTAAACTTAATATTATACCATTGATTCTAGAAAAACATGAGCAAATGATTTTATGTTCTTGCTGTCCCTACTTTGAAGAATTAATTTAATTTAATCTTCCGTTGCTACCGCAAAATGTGCATTCGCCATTTTAATTTATCCAAGCGACAGGAAAAGATAACTCGAGTTAGCGCCATGTGACGTCATCGGTCAACAGTCTTTTTAACAGTCGATTTTAACAGTTCCCGGTCCAGCAGTAGCCGAAACAGTTGAAATGTTGGACTTTTTCCGTAAAGAGTTATATAGGAACTGTTTTTTGGGGGTATAACAATGATCACTGTTCGTTATATTTAACTTTTGTCATGTATTTGTTCTACATAACATCAACGCATGCATGAGAAATAAATTGTGTTTAAACTGAATAAAAGTGCTATAGTCTTTGCATCAGTCAGCATATGCTATTCCCCCCCCCCCCCCTCTCTCTCTCTCAGTGTGATTTTTAATTTTGGTGTAATTTCTTTTTTCTTTCTTTAAAACTTTCCATGCCTGTCAGTGAACACGGTGATAGCGGTTTTCTAAGACTGGCTATGATTGGTTACACGTTTTGGAATTTTAATTATAAATTTCATTGTGATGCCAAAATAATTATTGTTATTTCTGCATTGTGATGTCACGTCTGAATATCTAGTATTTAAGTGCCAAGAGTGTAAAATTCTATAAAACTGAACTCTGAAAAGTGTACAAGTGTGCAAGACGATTACAATTGGCCTTACACTTTGGTTGTAGTTGACGACCCTATATTTAGTACACCTTAAGTGTTTCGATGTCGATAGCTGTAAAATATCTGAAGATCCAGAAATCGAGAAAGGAAATACATGCAAGTTTTTGGAGAAAATTGCTGGATTTGTATTGACTTGATAACACATATTCTTATCATAGCTAAACAAGCATGAACAATCCGCTACTCCGGTCCAGACTGTCTTATCTGTACAGTCAACATGGGATCCGTGTATAGATTTGTACTGCTGTCAGCCTTAGGTAAATTACACATTTTATTTGAATTTAATGGTGTTAATTTTATTTCATTTATTCACCGTTGGCATTGAAGCTATATTTTTAAAGTTCCATATTCATCAGGTATAATTGTCAATTTAATTGTCAATTTAAGGTTGTGAATTGAGTCTTGTCACTGGAAACCGAGACCATTGATCGATTCTTTGAAATGTTGTGCATTGTATCTAATTTGAACACGTGTTTGCAGTTGCAGTCCTTAGTGCTCAATTTTGTCCTGGGGGCTGGTATCACCACGCTACATCTTGCTATGCATTCATTGATGCGGAACATCTAAGCTGGGGAGAAGCCATGGTAACAATAAAACTAATTGTTATACCCCTATAAAACAGTTCCTATATAACTCCTTACAAAAAAAAGTCCAACATTTCGACTGTTCTGGCGACTGTTGGACCGGGAACTGTTAAAATCGACTGTTAAAAAAGACTGTTGACCGATGACGTCATATGGCGCTAACTCGAGTTATCTTTTCGTGCCGTTTGGATAAAGAGAAATGGTAGCCTGGTACCCGAGGCCTTCCGATGTTCAAAGAACGAAGTAGCGGATTCATAATTTGCGACAGCAACGGAAGATGAAATTCAATTAATTCTTCAAAGTACGGACAGCAAGAACATAAAAAAAATATTTGTTCATCATTTTCTAGAATCAATTGTATATTAAGATGAAGTTTACTTATTTTTATTTTATTCGTGTTAAAGCTGTTATACGCAAGTCATATGATTCTTGGTCTGCTTATTTGTTTACGTAATGGTGAGGTTCACTGATTTGACTGGTGATGAAATACGGAATTTATTAGATGAAAAGCAGAGCAGATACACGAAAAATATAATTACCAATTAGGATATTGAGTATGTTTTCTTTTAAACTAGTGGAATCAGTGATAAATGTATGTAATCACACTGTCCTGTTTAAAGTCAACAAACCATGTGCACCTAGTAAAAACAACCTAAAAAATTAAGGTGTATAACAAAACAGTTATTAACTGGGTCCTCGGACAACAGCTGTTTTGTTTGACCCTCGAACGGATCGGTTGCCCGAAGCCTACGGCTTCGGGTAACAGACCCGTTCTCGGGTCAAACAAAACAGCTGTTGTCCTCGAACCCAGTCAATAACTGTATAATGTTTCTCATCAGTAAATTGATTGGTTGGTTGTATATTGTCTCACGTCATGCTCGAGAATTTTTCACCTATATGGAGACATCACGATTTCCGGCGAAGGGCTGCAAAATTATATGCCTAAAATGGAGATTATATTTTTCTAATTGTTCTCTATCCGCGACTTTAATATCGACAAAAGTTTCTTTTTTACTTGAAACTCCACATCATATTAATATAGTACCATAATTTTGGCGTGTTGAATATCGTGTGGATTCTTCTATTTTAAAAACAGTAGTTGAACACATAGCGCTCTAGTTTTGGTTCAGTTTCATTTAACAAGTGTATCATATATATGAATATATATTTGTTTATTTTGTCGCTTTATTTTTGGTGTATTTACTTCGTCCCGTGGGGATCCGGGTTAGAATAGGTCTTCAGTACCCCTTGCCTGTCGTAAGAGTCGAATAAATGGGACGGTCCTTCGGACGAGACCGTAAAAACCAAGGTCCCGTGTCACAGCAGGTGTGGCACGATAAAGATCCCTCCCTGCTCAAAGTCTGAAACTGCTGAGCATAGGCCTAGATTTTGCAGCCGTTCACCGACAATGGTGACGTCTCTATATGCGTGAAAAATCTCGAGAGGGACGTTAAATAATATAAAATCAATCGATGAATCTTCATCCACCACCCCAACATTTCCAACGCACAACAATTACCCAATATATGATATTTCAAATCAACGAATCTTGAACGGAATATATGCTTAAAGCTATCGTACGTGCGTGTACACATGTGAGTGATGGTGAATAGTTTTCTGACATTTATCAACTTATTGTCCATGTAAGTCAGAAAATTCATTTTCACTTCAATGCTGACAAGCTTTAAGTCATACAAATATGATATTGGTTTTATCTTTTTAAAATTTAATCCCAAGAATGAAATTTTCAGTTCTATTGCAGTACCCTTCATGCAAATTTAGTTCAAATAGAGAGCTCATCTGAAAACACCTTCCTGAAAAATCACCTGTTTGCTGCTAAAACGAACGGTATGCAACTTATGTAACGGTATGTCGACCAAATATTAATGAAATTCATACGGGATATCTTAACAGACAGGTCAATGAATATCATTTTGATGGATCCCCTCATTTCTTAATTGACGTCTGCAGTATTTTGTGCTCATTTGACGAGCTATTTTCAAAGCTACCTTTGAGCAGAATCACAGTACTAATTGATAACCGGAATAAGCATCTATATGTAGTTTTGTGAAATCCGTAAAAAAAAGAAGCATTTTTTGTTTGAAGCATCATATTGGATCGGTCTTACGGACGCGTTCGTAGAAGGCAAGTACTTTTGGCAGACGACTCAGGATGAAATAAATTTCGCAGACTGGGCGCCAAATGAACCAAACGACGCTCACCACAACGAGGACTGCGCTGTTCTCGGCTTTGGTTTCCATTACCGGTGGAATGACCTGTCTTGTTCCCACCGTATTGATTTCATCTGTGAAAGAACGTTAACGTGAGTGGGAATTTAAGATCTTTTTCAAACATTTCTAATCCCGTGGGGATCCGGGTTAGAATAGGTCCTCGGTATCCCTTGCTTGTCGTAAGAGACGACTAAATGTGGCGGTCCTTCGGATAAGACCTCAAGAACCGAGGTCCTGTATCACAGCAGGTGTGGCACGATAAAGATCCCTCCCTCCTCAAAGGCTGTGGGCGCCGAGCATAGGTCTAAATTTTGCAGTCCTCCACTGGCAATGGTGACGTCTCCATATGAGTGAAATATTCTCGAGAGGGAAGTTAAACAATATACAATCAATCAAACATTTCTAAAGAGTCAGACGGGGATGTTTGGCTGTCTGGAAGGTACCGATTTAGACACTGAACAATCCGCTTTCAAATACATCAAAACTGGATTCAGTTATATACCTCAAAACTGGATTCAGTTGTGTACCTCAAAACGGCATTATCAAGGTATATACCTCAAAACTACCTCTAAATCTAATTAGGTTATGTACCCTAAAAGGTATCCCATTATAAAGTTGAGTTATCAATTTGCCATATAAATCTATGTTTATTGAAATATCGAAATATGAGGGATGACTTCAGCTTTTCCATCGTCATATATGAATATCAAGGACAAAACCCAGATTGATCACTGTTCGTTGTCTTCACCTTTCAAGGTAATGTGCGATGCAAATGTATTACTGTTTTCTTCTACGGTAAATCTACAAACCATCAATAGCATATCTGCATAAAATAAGGACGGTACGAGTAAACACTTTTGCATTGCATATACCCTAGAAGCTCAAGAGACCGGTTGTGGTTCGAGCCCCACTCATACCAAGGCTGCGTCAAACCTAAGACGTAAACGTAGTGAAAGGCTCGGTATTTACATTGTACGCCAATGAGAAAATACACAGCTCTTTTGCATTAATGATCTTTTCCATCGTAGATCTGATTCAGGGAATGGTTAATGTTGCTATAGATATCATTGGATAACATTTATTAGATTCAATGAATGCCATTGGTTAATGTTGCTATAAATATCATTGGATGAAAGGTGAAGATAACGGACAGTGATCAATCTCATAACTCCTACAAACAATACAAAATAGATACAGACCCCTGGACACACCAGAGGTGGGATCGGGTGCCTAGGAGGAGTAAGCATCCCCTGTCGATCGGTCACACCCGCCGTGAGCCCTATATCTTGATCACGTAAACGGAGGCAAAATCAGTGGATAACATCATTTCAGTAGACCAGATTCAATAAATGCCATTGGTTAATGTTGTTATACATATCATGTTAATTATTGCATATTTGTTTCTTTGATTCACTGATTAGAATGATTTTTTTAATTGTAGATCTGAATCTGGGGTTCTCGTTGGCTGAACCCTGCTATGTGATTTATCATATCAACTCAGGAAATAAATGAATGAACAGGAGTAATGCGTTTTCGCTATGCCCCATGTTGATTTATATTAAATTGTGGATGAAATAAATAAAATATTTTTCAAATTTATTTGGGGATATAAGACAGAAAAGGTAAAAAGAAATACACTCATTGGTAGTTATGATGATGGAGGGTTAAACATGGTTCACCTACCCTCTATCATTTCATATATCAAATTAAAATGGGTTAAAAGGAGCCTGACCAAATATGAAGGTGCTTGGCAGCATTTGTTACGTTGCATGTTCAACCTTAAGAATATAGATTTTATTTTTTATTTATTAAAAGGAAAACTTCAAGAGTTTGTGTTGTTTTATTGATAATGATTTTTGGAGAGATGTTATTGAAGCATTAGTAAAGGTTAAGAAAAGTCCTGAACATGTATCAACCTATTTGTGCTTAGATATTAGAAACCTTTGCTGTGTACAAAAGTGGGCATTCTATACAAAATGGTTTGATAATGGTATTGAAAACTTAGAGGACCTGGCGTCTGAACAAGGAAACATTAGATGTTTTGATGAAATGAAATGAGTGCTTGGTACTAAATTTCTAGACTATTTTCACGTAATATCAAAAATACCATCAAAAGTCAAAAGAGATATCATTGCATTGAAAGAAGGCAGAATTCATGAAAAAATAAACATATTGAAATATGTATTGTACAAATTTGTTGTCAACATACAATGTTAAATTTTTATATCAAATCTTGAAAGGAAAGGAGTTTATAGCCCCAATCTCTAAGAAGGATAAGTGGGAAATTTTACTAGATGAAGCCATTTCAGGAAAAGACTGGAAATTTTATTTTGTAAATGCATCTTTATGAACAAAAGAGACAAAAATAATTTACTTTCAATACCGAATACTAATGAATTACATTGCTACCAACTCATTTCTTTACAAAATTAGAACTTCAGACAATAATTTGTCTACATTTTGTAATTGTGAAGCAGAAACATTAATTCACATATTATATGATTGTGCATATGTCAACTTATTTTGGAATCATTTTGAGCAATGGTTCGATGCAATTGAAAATAGTTATAAAATTCAAGAAGAATAGTCTTACTTGGTATTACAGAAGGAAGCTGTTTAGAAAATGTTCTTTTATTAGTATCAAAAAAGTTTATATATTATTCCAGATCACAAGAAATCAGGCCACAATTTTCTGAGGCAGTGAATTTATTTAAGTACTACAGAAAAATGAAAAAATCCTGTGAAAATTTGTTTCAAAGAAAATCCAAAATATTTAGGAAATGGTCAATATATGATATTGTTTATAACAAATGATGAAAAATCAAAGCTTTATAGGTTATATTTGATATTATTACTTTTAGTATCAGATTTTGTGTGTGAGATCATCGATGTAGATGTTATTGTAAACGTCTAAAAACAAAGCATGATGAAAAAAATTATGGTTGCAAGAATTTGTATAAGATGTACAGTACTTAGCGACAAAGTTGTCATATTTCAGTATAAGTAACAATAAACCACATTGAATCATTCATTTCTGTTTTAACGCAATGACGTTTTATTGCTGATGATTCATATACATGTATACTTTCTGTAAAAAATACGTTACTAAAGAAATCCTATTAGTTATCCAAAGAGTAGAGATGAACAGGAATGCTTAGAATACCATGAAAATGGATTAGATAACCCACACACGACAACCATCCTTCAGGTCGAATAACGTGGGGATAGCGATAAGTATTACAGCTACTGTGTACTTTGTTATGTAGCCATGGTACGTTTATTCCGAAGTATGTCATATACAAACGATGTATAGATTTAAATAGTTTTCATGCAATAAAAACAATAAAGAGGTACTTTTTTAAACATATCTTGCAGTTATGTGTTGGTGATATTGTGATTTATTTTGTTATCTGTTATCGGTATGTCACTATTAGTGTAGGTCATATTGTGATTTATTTTGTTGTGTTTTTGTATTGTATTGGTATGTCACTATTAGTGTTGGTCATATTGTGATTTATTTTGTTATGTGTTTTTGTATTGTATGGGTATGTCACTATTAGTGTTGGTGATATTGTGATTTATTTAGTGATATGTTTTTGTATTGTATTGGTATGTCACTATTAGTGTTGGTCATATTGTGATTTATTTTGTTGTATTGTATTGGTATGCCACTATTAGTGTTGGTCATATTGTGATTTATTTAGTTATGTGTTTTTGTATTGTATTGGTATGTCACTATTAGTGTTGGTCATATTGTGATTTATTTTGTTATGTGTTTTTGTATTGTATGGGTATGTCACTATTAGTGTTGCTGATATTGTGATTTATTTTGTGATGTGTTTTTGTATTGTATGGGTATGTCACTATTAGTGTTGGTGATATTGTGATTTATTTTGTTATCTGTTATCGGTATATCACTATTAGTGTTGATGATATTGTGATATATTTTGTTATGTGTTTTTGTATTGTATTGGTATGTCACTATTAGTGTTGATGATATTGTGATATATTTAGTGATATGTTTTTGTATTGTATTGGTATGTCACTATTAGTGTTGGTCATATTGTGATTTATTTTGTTGTGTTTTTGTATTGTATGGGTATGCCACTATTAGTGTTGGTCATATTGTGATTTATTTAGTTATGTGTTTTTGTATTGTATGGGTATGTCACTATTAGTGTTGGTGATATTGTGATTTATTTAGTTATATGTTATCAGTATGTCACTATTAGTGTTGGTATATTGTGATTTATTTAGTGATATGTTTTTGTATTGTATCGGTATGTCACTATTAGTGTTGGTGATATTGTGATTTATTTAGTTATATGTTATCAGTATGTCACTATTAGTGTTGGTATGTTGTGATTTATTTAGTGATATGTTTTTGTATTGTATTGGTATGTCACTATTAGTGTTGGTGATATTGTGATTTATTTAGTGATATGTTTTTGTATTGTATGGGTATGTCACTATTAGTGTTGGTGATATTGTGATTTATTTAGTTATATGTTATCAGTATGTCACTATTAGTGTTGGTATATTGTGATTTATTTAGTGATATGTTTTTGTATTGTATCGGTATGTCACTATTAGTGTTGGTGATATTGTGATTTATTTTGTTGTGTTTTTGTATTGTATTGGTATGTCACTATTAGTGTTGGTGATATTGTGATTTATTTAGTGATGTGTTTTTGTATTGTATCGGTATGTCACTATTAGTGTTGGTCATATTGTGATTTATTTTGTTGTGTTTTTGTATTGTATGGGTATGCCACTATTAGTGTTGGTCATATTGTGATTTATTTAGTTATGTGTTTTTGTATTGTATGGGTATGTCACTATTAGTGTTGGTGATATTGTGATTTATTTAGTTATATGTTATCAGTATGTCACTATTAGTGTTGGTATATTGTGATTTATTTAGTGATATGTTTTTGTATTGTATCGGTATGTCACTATTAGTGTTGGTGATATTGTGATTTATTTAGTTATATGTTATCAGTATGTCACTATTAGTGTTGGTATGTTGTGATTTATTTAGTGATATGTTTTTGTATTGTATTGGTATGTCACTATTAGTGTTGGTGATATTGTGATTTATTTAGTGATATGTTTTTGTATTGTATGGGTATGTCACTATTAGTGTTGGTGATATTGTGATTTATTTAGTTATATGTTATCAGTATGTCACTATTAGTGTTGGTATATTGTGATTTATTTAGTGATATGTTTTTGTATTGTATCGGTATGTCACTATTAGTGTTGGTGATATTGTGATTTATTTTGTTGTGTTTTTGTATTGTATTGGTATGTCACTATTAGTGTTGGTCATATTGTGATTTATTTTGTTGTATTGTATTGGTATGCCACTATTAGTGTTGGTCATATTGTGATTTATTTAGTTATGTGTTTTTGTATTGTATTGGTATGTCACTATTAGTGTTGGTCATATTGTGATTTATTTTGTTATGTGTTTTTGTATTGTATGGGTATGTCACTATTAGTGTTGCTGATATTGTGATTTATTTTGTGATGTGTTTTTGTATTGTATGGGTATGTCACTATTAGTGTTGGTGATATTGTGATTTATTTTGTTATCTGTTATCGGTATATCACTATTAGTGTTGATGATATTGTGATATATTTTGTTATGTGTTTTTGTATTGTATTGGTATGTCACTATTAGTGTTGATGATATTGTGATATATTTAGTGATATGTTTTTGTATTGTATTGGTATGTCACTATTAGTGTTGGTCATATTGTGATTTATTTTGTTGTGTTTTTGTATTGTATGGGTATGCCACTATTAGTGTTGGTCATATTGTGATTTATTTAGTTATGTGTTTTTGTATTGTATGGGTATGTCACTATTAGTGTTGGTGATATTGTGATTTATTTAGTTATATGTTATCAGTATGTCACTATTAGTGTTGGTATATTGTGATTTATTTAGTGATATGTTTTTGTATTGTATCGGTATGTCACTATTAGTGTTGGTGATATTGTGATTTATTTAGTTATATGTTATCAGTATGTCACTATTAGTGTTGGTATGTTGTGATTTATTTAGTGATATGTTTTTGTATTGTATTGGTATGTCACTATTAGTGTTGGTGATATTGTGATTTATTTAGTGATATGTTTTTGTATTGTATGGGTATGTCACTATTAGTGTTGGTGATATTGTGATTTATTTAGTTATATGTTATCAGTATGTCACTATTAGTGTTGGTATATTGTGATTTATTTAGTGATATGTTTTTGTATTGTATCGGTATGTCACTATTAGTGTTGGTGATATTGTGATTTATTTTGTTGTGTTTTTGTATTGTATTGGTATGTCACTATTAGTGTTGGTGATATTGTGATTTATTTAGTGATGTGTTTTTGTATTGTATCGGTATGTCACTATTAGTGATGGTGATATTGTGATTTATTTAGTGATGTGTTTTTGTATTGTATCGGTATGTCACTATTAGTGATGGTGATATTGTGATTTATTTTGTGATGTGTTTTTGTATTGTATGGGTATGTCACTATCAGTGATGGTGATATTGTGATTTCTTTAGTTATGTGTTTTTGTATTGTATGGGTATGTCACTATCAGTGTTGGTGATATTGTGATTTATTTAGTTATGTGTTTTTGTATTGTATGGGTATGTCACTATTAGTGTTGGTGATATTGTGATTTATTTAGTTATGTCTTTTTGTATTGTATCAGTATGTCACTATTAGTGTTGGTTATAATGTGATTTATTTTGTTATGTGTTTTTGTATTGTATGGGTATGTCACTATTAGTGTTGGTGATATTGTGATTTATTTTGTTATCTGTTATCGGTATGTCACTATTAGTGTTGGTGATATTATGATTTATTTAGTTATGTGTTTTTGTATTATATCGGTATGTCACTATTAGTGTTGGTATATTGTGATTTATTTTGTGATGTGTTATCGGTATATCACTATTAGTGTTGGTGATATTGTGATTTATTTAGTGATATGTTTTTGTATTGTATTGGTATGTCACTATTAGTGTTGGTGATATTGTGATTTATTTTGTGATGTGTTTTTGTATTGTATGGGTATGTCACTATTAGTGTTGGTGATATTGTGATTTATTTAGTGATATGTTTTTGTTTTGTATTGGTATGTCACTATCAGTGTTGGTGATATTGTGATTTATTTAGTGATATGTTTTTGTATTGTATTGGTATGTCACTATCAGTGTTGGTGATATTGTGATTTATTTAGTTATGTCTTTTTGTATTGTATTGGTATGTCACTATTAGTGTTGGTATATTGTGATTTATTTTGTGATATGTTTTTGTATTGTATTGGTATGTCACTATTAGTGTTTGTATATTGTGATTTATTTTGTGATGTGTTATCGGTATATCACTATTAGTGTTGGTGATATTGTGATTTATTTTGTTGTGTTTTTGTATTGTATCAGTATGTCACTATTAGTGTTGGTGATATTGTGATTTATTTAGTTATGTGTTTTTGTATTGTATGGGTATGTCACTATTAGTGTTGCTGATATTGTGATTTATTTAGTGATGTGTTTTTGTATTGTATTGGTATGTCACTATTAGTGTTGGTGATATTGTGATTTATTTAGTTATCTGTTATCGGTATGTCACTATTAGTGTTGGTGATATTATGATTTATTTAGTTATGTGTTTTTGTATTGTATCGGTATGTCACTATTAGTGTTGGTGATATTATGATTTATTTAGTTATGTGTTTTTGTATTGTATGGGTATGTCACTATTAGTGTTGGTGATATTATGATTTATTTTGTTGTGTTTTTGTATTGTATTGGTATGTCACTATTAGTGTTGGTATATTGTGATTTATTTTGTGATGTGTTATCGGTATATCACTATTAGTGTTGGTGATATTGTGATTTATTTTGTTGTGTTTTTGTATTGTATGGGTATGACACTATTAGTGTTGGTCATATTGTGATTTATTTTGTTATGTGTTTTTGTATTGTATGGGTATGTCACTATCAGTGATGGTGATATTGTGATTTATTTAGTTATGTGTTTTTGTATTGTATTGGTATGTCACTATTAGTGTTGGTGATATTGTGATTTATTTAGTTATATGTTTTTGTATTGTATGGGTATGTCACTATTAGTGTTGGTGATATTGTGATTTCTTTAGTGATGTCTTTTTGTATTGTATGGGTATGTCACTATTAGTGTTGGTATATTGTGATTTATTTAGTGATATGTTTTTGTATTGTATTGGTATGTCACTATTAGTGTTGGTGATATTGTGATTTATTTAGTTATGTCTTTTTGTATTGTATTGGTATGTCACTATTAGTGTTGGTGATATTATGATTTATTTTGTTATGTGTTTTTGTATTGTATCGGTATGTCACTATTAGTGTTGCTGATATTGTGATTTATTTAGTGATGTGTTTTTGTATTGTATGGGTATGTCACTATTAGTGTTGGTGATATTGTGATTTATTTAGTGATATGTTTTTGTATTGTATTGGTATGTCACTATCAGTGTTGGTGATATTGTGATTTATTTAGTTATGTGTTTTTGTATTGTATCAGTATGTCACTATTAGTGTTGGTGATATTGTGATTTATTTAGTGATATGTTTTTGTATTGTATTGGTATGTCACTATCAGTGTTGGTGATATTGTGATTTATTTAGTTATGTGTTTTTGTATTGTATCGGTATGTCACTATTAGTGTTGGTGATATTGTGATTTATTTAGTGATGTGTTTTTGTATTGTATGGGTATGTCACTATTAGTGTTGGTGATATTGTGATTTATTTTGTTATGTGTTATCGGTAGGTCACTATTAGTGTTGGTCATATTGTGATTTATTTTGTTATGTGTTATCGGTAGGTCACTATTAGTGTTGGTGATATTATGATTTATTTAGTGATGTCTTTTTGTATTGTATGGGTATGTCACTATTAGTGTTGGTGATATTGTGATTTATTTTGTGATGTGTTTTTGTATTGTATGGGTATGTCACTATTAGTGTTGGTGATATTGTGATTTATTTTGTGATGTGTTTTTGTATTGTATGGGTATGTCACTATTAGTGTTGGTGATATTGTGATTTATTTAGTGATATGTTTTTGTATTGTATGGGTATGTCACTATTAGTGTTGGTGATATTGTGATTTATTTAGTGATGTCTTTTTGTATTGTATGGGTATGTCACTATTAGTGTTGGTGATATTGTGATTTATTTTGTTATGTGTTTTTGTATTGTATTGGTATGTCACTATTAGTGTTGCTGATATTGTGATTTATTTTGTGATGTGTTTTTGTATTGTATGGGTATGTCACTATTAGTGTTGGTGATATTGTGATTTATTTTGTCATGTCTTTTTGTATTGTATGGGTATGTCACTATTAGTGTTGGTCATATTGTGATTTATTATGTGGTATTGTATGTTGTTTTGTAATTTTGTATGTTTTGTCATATGGTTTTGGTTACTATTTTGTATTGTTTATGATGTTACAACATTGAATGGTTCGGTGTAAGTTGCTATGTTGAATGGTGTGGTTTATGTTGCTATGCTGTATGGTGTGGTGTATGTTGTTACATTGAATGTTGTGATGTATGTTGTTGTATTGAATGGTGTGGTGTATGTTGTTACATTGAATGGTGTGGTGTATGTTGTTATGTTGAATGGTGTGGGGTATGTTGTTACATTGAATGATGTGATGTATGTTAAATGGTGTGGGGTATGTTGTTACATTGAATGGTGTGATGTATGTTAAATGGTGTGGTGTATGTTGTGACATTGAATGGTGTGGTGTATGTTAAATGGTGTGGGGTATGTTGTTATGTTGAATGGTGTGGTGTATGTTGTTATGTTGAATGGTGTGGTTTATGTTGTTATATTGAATGGTGTGGTGTATGTTGTTATGCTGAATGGTGTGGTTTATGTTCTTATATTGAATGGTGTGGTGTATGTTGTTATGTTGAATGATGTGGTGTATGTTGTTATATTGAATGGTGTGATGTATGTTAAATGGTGTGGTTTATGTTGTTATATTGAATGGTGTGGTGTATGTTGTTATGTTGAATAATGTGGTGTATGTTGTTACATTGAATGGTGTGATGTATGTTAAATGGTGTGGTTTGTGTTGTTATATTGAATGGTGTGGTGTATGTTGTTATATTGAATGGTGTTGTGTATGTTGTTACGTTGAATGGTGTGGTGTATGTTGTAACATTGAATGGTGCGGTGTATGTTGTTATGTTGAATGGTGTGGTGTATGTTTTTACATTGAATGATGTGGTGTATGTTGTTGCGTTGAATGGTGTGGTGTAAGTTGTTATGTTGATTGGTGTGGTGTTTGTTGTTATATTGAATGGTGTGGTGTATGTTGTTATATTGAATGGTGTGGTGTATGTTGTTATGTTGAATGGTGTGGTGTATGTTTTTACATTGAATGGTGTGGTGTATGTTGTTATGTTGAATGGTGTGATGTATGTTGTTATATTGAATGGTGTGGTGTATGTTGTTATGTTGAATGGTGTGATGTATGCTGTTATATTGAATGGTGTGGTGTATGTTGTTATGTTGATTGGTGTGTTGTATGTTGCTATGTTGAATGGTGTGTTGTATGTTGTTATGTTGATTGGTGTGTTGTATGTTGTTATGTTGAAGTGTGTGTGTTGTATGTTGTTATATTGAATGGTGTGGTGTATGTTGTTATGTTGAATTGTGTGGTGTATGTTGTTATGTTGAATGGTGTGGTGTATGTTGTTACATTTAATGATATGGTGTATGTTGTTTCATTGAATGGTGTGGGGTATGTTCTTACATTGAATGGTTTGGAGTAAATTGTTATGTTGAATGGTGTGGTGTATGTTGTTATATTGAATGGTGTGTTTTATGTTGTTACGTTGAATGGTGTGTTGTATGTTGTTATATTTAATGGTGTGGTGTATGTTGTTATGTTGAATGGTGTGGTGTATGTTGTTACATTGAATGGTGTGGTGTATGTTGTTACATTGAATGGTGTGGTGTATGTTGTTACATTGAATGGTTTGGTGTATGTTGTTACATCGAATGGTGTGGTGTATGTTGTTACATTGAATGGTTTGGTGTATGTTATGTTGAATGGTATGTTGTATGTTGTTATATTTAATGGTGTGGTGTATGTTGTTGCGTTGAATGGTGTGGTATATGTTGTTACATTGAATGATGTGGTGTATGTTGTTACATTGAATGGTGTGGTGTATGTTGTTATGTTGAATGGTGTGGTGTATGTTTTTACATTGAATGATATGGTGTATGTTGTTACGTTGAATCGTGTGGTGTATGTTGTTATGTTGAATGGTGTGTTGTATGTTGTTATGTTGATTGGTTTGGTGTATGTTGCTATGTTGAATGGTGTGGTGTATGTTGTTGTATTGAATAATGTGGTGTATGTTGTTACGTTGAATGGTGTGGTGTATGTTGAATGGTGTGGTGTATGGTGTTACATTAGATGGTGTGGTTTATGTTGTTATGTTGAATGATATGGTGTTATGTTGAATGGTGTGGTGTATGTTGTTGCGTTGAATGGTGTGGTGTATGTTGTTGCGTTGATTGGTGTGGTGTATGTTGTTATGTTGAATGGTGTGGTGTATGTTGCTACATTGAATGGTGTGGTGTATGTTGTTATGTTGAATGGTGTATGTTGTTATATTGAATAATGTGGTGTATGTTGTTACGTTGAATGGTGTGGTGTATGTTGTAACATTGAATGGTGTGGTGTATGTTGTTATGTTGAATGGTGTGGTTTATGTTGTTATATTGAATGGTGTGGTGTATGTTGTTATGCTGAATGGTGTGGTTTATGTTCTTATATTGAATGGTGTGGTGTATGTTGTTATGTTGAATGATGTGGTGTATATTGTTATATTGAATGGTGTGATGTATGTTAAATGGTGTGGTTTATGTTGTTATATTGAATGGTGTGGTGTATGTTGTTATGTTGAATAATGTGGTGTATGTTGTTACATTGAATGGTGTGATGTATGTTAAATGGTGTGGTTTGTGTTGTTATATTGAATGGTGTGGTGTATGTTGTTATATTGAATGGTGTTGTGTATGTTGTTACGTTGAATGGTGTGGTGTATGTTGTTACATTGAATGATGTGGTGTATGTTGTAACATTGAATGGTGCGGTGTATGTTGTTATGTTGAATGGTGTGGTGTATGTTGTTATGTTGAATGGTGTGGTGTATGTTTTTACATTGAATGGTGTGGTGTATGTTGTTATGTTGAATGGTGTGGTGTATGTTTTTACATTGAATGGTGTGGTGTATGTTGTTATGTTGAATGGTGTGATGTATGTTGTTATATTGAATGGTGTGGTGTATGTTGTTATGTTAAATGGTGTGGTGTTTGTTGTTATGTTGAATGGTGTGGTGTATGTTTTTACATTGAATGGTGTGGTGTATGTTGTTATGTTGAATGGTGTGGTGTATGTTGTTATGTTGAATGATGTGGTGTATGTTTTTACATTGAATGGTGTGGTGTATGTTGTTATGTTGAATGGTGTGATGTATGCTGTTATATTGAATGGTGTGGTGTATGTTGTTATGTTGATTGGTGTGTTGTATGTTGCTATGTTGAATGGTGTGTTGTATGTTGTTATGTTGATTGGTGTGTTGTATGTTGTTATGTTGAAGTGTGTGTGTTGTATGTTGTTATATTGAATGGTGTGGTGTATATTGTTACATTGAATGGTGTGGTGTATGTTGTTATGTTGAATGGTGTGGTGTATGTTGTTATGTTGAATGGTGTGGTGTATATTGTTACAGTGAATGGTGTGGTGTATGTTGTTATGTTGAATGGTGTGTTGTATGTTGTTATGTTGAATGGTGTGGTGTATGTTGTTATGTTGAATTGTGTGGTGTATGTTGTTACATTTAATGATATGGTGTATGTTGTTTCATTGAATGGTGTGGGGTATGTTCTTACATTGAATGGTTTGGAGTAAATTGTTATGTTGAATGGTGTGGTGTATGTTGTTATATTGAATGGTGTGTTTTATGTTGTTACGTTGAATGGTGTGTTGTATGTTGTTATATTTAATGGTGTGGTGTATGTTGTTATGTTGAATGGTGTGGTGTATGTTGTTACATCGAATGGTGTGGTGTATGTTGTTACATTGAATGGTTTGGTGTATGTTGTTACGTTGAATGGTGTGGTGTAAGTTGTTATGTTGAATGGTGTGGTGTATGTTGTTACGTTGAATGATCTGGTGTATGTTTTTACATTGAATGGTGTGGTGTATGTTGTTTTGTTGAATGGTGTGGTGTATGTTGTTGCATTGAATGGTGTGGTGTATGTTGAATGATGTGGTGTATGTTGTTACGTTGAATGGTGTGGTGTAAGTTATTACGTTGAGTGATGTGGTGCATGTTGAAAGGTGTGGTATATGTTGTTATATTGAATGGGTTGGTGTATGTTGTTATATTGAATGGTGTGGTGTATATTGTTATATTGAATGGTGTGGTGTATGTTGTAACATTGAATGATGTGGTGTATGTTGTTACGTTGAATGGTGTGGTGTATGTTGTTACATTGAATGGTGTGGTGTATATTGTTATGTTGAATGGTGTGGTGTATGTTGTTACATTGAATGATGTGGTGTATGTTGTTGCGTTGAATGGTGTGGTATATGTTGTTATATTGAATGATGTGGTGTATGTTGTTACATTGAATGGTGTGGTGTATGTTGTTACATTGAATGGTGTGGTGTATGTTGTTGCGTTGAATAGTGTGGTATATGTTGTTACATTGAATGGTGTGGTGTATGTTGTTGCTTTGAATGGTGTGGTATATGTTGTTATATTGAATGATGTGGTGTATGTTGTTACATTGAATGGTGTGGTGTATGTTGTTACATTGAATGGTGTGGTGTATATTGTTATGTTGAATGGTGTGGTGTATGTTGTTACATTGAATGGTGTGGTGTATGTTGTTGCGTTGAATGGTGTGGTATATGTTGTTACGTTGAATGGTGTGGTGTAAGTTATTACGTTGAGTGATGTGGTGCATGTTGAAAGGTGTGGTATATGTTGTTATATTGAATGGGTTGGTGTATGTTGTTATGTTGAATGGTGTGGTGTATGTTGTTTCGTTGAATGGTGTGGTGTATGTTGTTACGTTGAATGATCTGGTGTATGTTGTTATGTTGAATGGTGTGGTGTATGTTGTTTCGTTGAATGGTGTGGTGTATGTTGTTACGTTGAATGGTGTGGTGTATGTTGTTACGTTGAATGGTGTGGTGTAAGTTGTTATGTTGAATGGTGTGGTGTATGTTGTTACGTTGAATGATCTGGTGTATGTTTTTACATTGAATGGTGTGGTGTATGTTGTTTTGTTGAATGGTGTGGTGTATGTTGTTGCATTGAATGGTGTGGTGTATGTTGAATGATGTGGTGTATGTTGTTACGTTGAATGGTGTGGTGTAAGTTATTACGTTGAGTGATGTGGTGCATGTTGAAAGGTGTGGTATATGTTGTTATATTGAATGGGTTGGTGTATGTTGTTATATTGAATGGTGTGGTGTATGTTGTTATATTGAATGGTGTGGTGTATGTTGTAACATTGAATGATGTGGTGTATGTTGTTACGTTGAATGGTGTGGTGTATGTTGTTACATTGAATGGTGTGGTGTATGTTGAATGATGTGGTGTATGTTGTTACGTTGAATGGTGTGGTGTAAGTTATTACGTTGAGTGATGTGGTGCATGTTGAAAGGTGTGGTATATGTTATTATATTGAATGGTGTGGTGTATGTTGTTATATTGAATGATGTGGTGTATGTTGTTACATTGAATGGTGTGGTGTATGTTGTTATGTTGAATGGTGTGGTGTATGTTTTTACATTGAATGATATGGTGTATGTTGTTACGTTGAATCGTGTGGTGTATGTTGTTATGTTGAATGGTGTGTTGTATGTTGTTATGTTGATTGGTGTGGTGTATGTTGCTATGTTGAATGGTGTGGTGTATGTTGTTGTATTGAATAATGTGGTGGATGTTGTTACGTTGAATGGTGTGGTGTATGTTGAATGGTGTGGTGTATGGTGTTACATTAGATGGTGTGGTTTATGTTGTTATGTTGAATGATATGGTGTTATGTTGAATGGTGTGGTGTATGTTGTTGCGTTGAATGGTGTGGTGTATGTTGTTGCGTTGATTGGTGTGGTGTATGTTGTTATGTTGAATGGTGTGGTGTATGTTGTTATGTTGAATGTTGTGGTGTATGTTGTTATATTGAATAATGTGGTGTATGTTGTTACGTTGAATGGTGTGGTGTATGTTGTAACATTGAATGGTGTGGTGTATGTTGTTATGTTGAATGGTGTGGTGTATGTTGCTATGTTGAAGTGTGTGTGTTGTATGTTGTTACATTGAATGATGTGATGTATGTTAAATGGTGTGGTGTATGTTTTTACATTGAATGGTGTGGTCTATGTTGCTATGTTGAATGGTGTGGTGTATATTGTTACATTGAATGGTGTGGTGTATGTTGTTACATGTATTATATCATATGCTTCTGTTCGAAAGCTGTTCTTCTCGTGTGGATCAGTGTTAGAATAGGTCAACAGTACCCCTTGCATGTCGTAGGTAGCGTCTAAATGAGGCGGTCATTTGGATGAGACCACAAAAACCTAGATCCTGTGTCACATCAGGTGTGACACGATAAAGATCACTCCCTGCTCAAAGGCCATAAGCGCCGAGGAAAGGCCTAAATTTTTGCAGGTCTTCACAACCATTGGTGACGCCTCCATATGAGTGGTGTATTCTCGAGCAGGACGTTAAACAATATACAATCAATCAATTAATCATTCGACAGTTGCTCAATGATTTGTCGAATCTATATTTGTCGAATTTACCAAGCAGAATCAAAAAACGTATAAGTCCTAATTTTTTAATAGAGCATTTGTTAACCTAAGATGTTTGTTTGCTCGTGACTATATTAACCATATGATAAGGTATAATGCTTCACGCCAGCCATCGGATAATATGTTCAATAAAAGAAATAGTGTAGAAAATATTAAACAATTCCTTATTTTTTTTTATCAGCTTCAGTTATTCACGAGAAGGCCGAAATCAAAAGTCCGAATCATTAGGAACACATTTGTGTATATCATATTTGTGATAATCTGATATCTTTAGATAATTTTGATTGTTGGGCCGTTCCTGGCACACTGATTTTGACTACGGATAACTCCGTTTATCTGATCAGGATATAAGGCTCACGGTGGGTGTGACCTGTCGACAGGGGATGCTTACTTCTCCTAGGCACCTGATCCCACCTCTGATGTGTCCAGGGGTCCGTGTTTGCCCGACTATCTATTTTGTATTGCTTATAGGAGTTATGAGATTGATCACTCTTCGTTATCTTCGCCTTTCATCTTAAGATAACGTTAAAACGTTTTCTAATCGTCACAAAATGTTAAAACTACTTTTATTTCAGATTGATTTTGTTTTGTTTCTTTCAGTATTGCACATGTTGTTCGTAGTTGGGTTTTGTTTTTGTTTCGTTTATTTATTACATAAAACTCATGACTCAGCCAATAATGTTTTGGTGTTCTGTCATTCTGAAAAAGATAAACTACGTTGATTAATAAACTTATAACATTGAAATTGTTGTGTAATACATTTGGAAGGGAAAGAGGGGGAGGGTTCCATTAGCTGGGGCTCTACAAATGTCAGGATTCAAACTGACGCATCATAATTTACAGATTTCCACTGCAACACCAATAGCATTACTTAAATTCAAACTTAAGTATGCATGGAATGAATATATGCGATCTATTCTCAAATACTACCACAGTTATTGCAAAGATCAAAGGAATGCCGCTGTCATTATTCTGCGATATGCCTTCATACATACATGTACTAACTGATTGATGAAATTGATACGCATCTCAATTGGATTTTGTGTTTTGGTAATACAACAATAAAGTCTGTAACTGTTAATTCCATTTTATAATCATAGCAATTAATCAATATATGTTGGAAAACAAATATGACTGAAGAATATTTGTCATTCAATATAAATCAATTGTCTGTATTCAGAGCTCGATACACATGTAAACAATCATGACGATATCCAGCTATCTACTGCTACGTATGTCTAGTTTTACGGAACTGTATATTCACAGAAATTATTTAATACGTGAACATCAAGCTAAATAATTGGAATATTTTTCAAATTAGATTTAGTATATCCTACCATCTCACCTTTATCGTCAGCAAAACACTTGTAGGTCTAGTCCGTTTCAGAAATTGCATGACGTCACGAAGTGACCTCATTCGTAGCTTTATAGGTAAATGATCGACTGTATATTTCTGAACCGCATTATCGTAGACGGGATATTAGAATAGAAATAAAGTTCTTGTTTTCGTGGGTGATGCAGGATAATCTCCGAGGTCTCGAAGTCTTGTCGGAAATATAAAAGTCTCGGTTAACGCCTCCATTTTTAGATTTCAAAACAACATCTCTCGACCTCGGATGATTCCCCGCAACATCCATGAGACACGAACTTTATTTCTTGAGTAAATGAGGTAGTAGTATTATAACATAAAATACACAATTTTTTATTAAACAAAAACATAATCCAGTTTTGGGGTATATATTAACTTAATCCAGTTTTGAGGAATATAACTATATCCAGTCTTGAGGTATGTATGATGTATTTAAAAGCAGATTGTTCAGTGTCTAAATAGGAGTATATCGGAGTATGAAAGACGAAGATAACGAACAGTGATCAATCTCATAACTCCGACAAGTAATACAAATTAGATAGTTGGGCAAACACAGACCCCTAGACACACCAGAGGTGCGATCAGGTGCCTAGGAGGAGTAATCATACCCTGTCGACCGGTCACATCCGCCGTGAGACCTATATCTTGATCAGGTAAACGGAATTATCCATAATCAAAACCAGTTGCCAAGAACTGCCTAGCAATAGGCATGACACACTTCAGATTGCATTTGACCCAATGATAGGTTGTATTGGCAGACTAAATCGTTATAACGACCATAAAATTTGCGAAAAGCTGATTTTAAACGAGACTGTTGGAACCCCTGCACCATCAACTTGTTCGTCAGTAGCCTGCTTCGATTTAAAACTGACCATACACAGAACAAGCTCTTGCGTATGAAATCATTTGAATTATGAGATTGATCACTGTTTGTTATCTTCACCTTTCGGTACTTTAAAGACAGCCAAACAACCCCTTCTGACTCATACTTTAGAAATGTTTGAAAAAATTCACGCTCACTCTCTTTCACAGATGAAGTCATTATGGTTTGAACAAGGCGCGTCATTCCACTGGTAATTGTGACCGAACCAGAGAACAACACAGTCCTCGCTGTGGTGAGTCATTTGGTTCATTTGGCGCCCAGTCTACGAAATCTACATCATCCTGAGTCGTCTGCCACAGGTACTTGCCTTCTACCAACGCGTCCGTAAGACCAATCCAATATGTCGCTTCCAAACCAAAAAATGCTTTATATTTTTACAGGTTTCACAAAACTACATATACATGTTCCGGTTATCAACTAGTACTGTGATTCTGCTCAAATAGCACAAAAAACTGGAGGCGACATATAATAAATGAGGGGATATATCAAGAGTGAGATTCATTGACATTTCCATTAATTGACCTGTCTGTGAAAATATCCCCTATGAATTTCATTAATTTGCAGTCAGTCGACAACGTAAATTGCATACCGTTAGTTTTAGCAGCAAACAGGTGATTTTTCAGGAAGTTGTTTTCAGATGAGCTCTCTATTTGAACTAAGTTTGCATGAAGGGTACTGCAATAGAACTGAAAATTTATTTTTGAAATAAATTAAAAGGCTAAATCAAGATCAAATTTGTATGACTTAAAGCTTGTCAGCATTGAATTGAAAATAACGTTTCTGACTTGGCCAGTATTAAAGTTGATAAATGTCAAGTAAGAAAACTATTGACTATCAATAATACTTGAACAAATTAATGTCGTTAAAGAATCGTTGATTTGAATTAAAATATATTGGGTAATTGTTGTGCACCTGGAATTCTGGGAATGTAAGGGGCGGCGGATGAAGGAAAGTCACCAAA
Source organism: Ostrea edulis (assembly GCF_947568905.1). Lineage (NCBI taxonomy): Eukaryota > Metazoa > Mollusca > Bivalvia > Ostreida > Ostreidae > Ostrea > Ostrea edulis. Next base: position 17,961,678 of record NC_079169.1, read on the forward strand.
AATAAACTCTATCCATATACATAATACTATTGTTCAATGAAATTGCACTAAAAGTAAAGCGGTATGTGGTCAACCAAAAGAAGAAAAATCTGGTAGATATCTAATACGTCAAAATTGCACAATATATGGTACTATATTAATGAATGGTGAAGATAATGAACAATGTTCAATCTCATAACTCGTACAAGGAATACAAAATAAAGAGTTGGGTAAACACGGAGCCCTGAACACACCAGAGGTGGGATCAGGTGCCTAGGAGAAGTGAGCACCCCCTTTCGACCGGTCACACCCGCCGTGAGCCCTATATCCCTATGTGGAAACAGAGTTATCCGTAGTCAAAATCAGTGCCAAGAACGGCCTAACAATGAGTATGAAATATGTCGGACAACACTTCACTTAATGATAGGTTGTATTGGCAAACTAGAACATTGTAACCACTATATGATTTGCGAAATGCTGTAAAGGTTCATGTAAAACAAAGAACTTTTATGTATACACTATATTAAAGTCACGCATAGACTAGAATTACCAAAAATACAATCTCCAATTTAGGTTTTCACCGGTAATGGTGACATTTCCATATGAATGAAAAATTCTCGAGCATGAAACAATTTACAACCAACCAATCAATTTACTGATAAGAAACATTTAGTTTTATTATTACCATGGCTTCTGTCCAGCCTAGACGTTCCGCGTCAATGAATGCATAGCAAGATGTAGCGTGGTGATACCAGCCCCCAGGACAAGACTGAGGACCAAGGACTGCAACTGCAAACACATGTTCCAAATGAATACAATGCACAACATTTGAACACTATAATTATAATCAGACTTCTTAGATCCGCGTCACATACTCTGCGTAAGAAGATCTGATATAACCCGACTAGGGGTCATGTTCATTTGAACTTTATGTTAGCCAATCAGCGCGTCCCCAATGAAATCATCGGTGTTTACAATTAAGGAAAATGGATTCGATTGTTTGGTTTAATTAAAAGAAAGCACATCGCATGTAGATGTGACGTCACAATAAACCGTTTACGTCGACTGGTGGTATATTCCTCGCGTTAATTAAGTAAACTATTTTGAAAATTATTCAAATCGTACCCATCGCTATTCATACATAAATCGCATTTCACAATTAATTTAATTAGGGTGTATTTTATGTCGTACGATTTGTTGTTTGAATGAACGAAATAGATTAAGCATTATTGCAAAAGTTTGAAATTCCTTATGTGAGAATAAACAACTTTATAATGTGGAATAAACTTCATTGGGTAGAGATTACTGCAACATATCTACGAATTGCCGGGAACCGCCTAAATAAAAAATTATTGTTTGTATGGCGCAATCTAACTGGCTGATAGTTCTTATGAATATTCTAAAGGAAAGGTCATGCGGACATGACCCATGTTGGGTTATGTCAGATCCTATTGTAGCGATTGTGAACGTATCTTACGATCTGATTTTAATTAGATTGAACATTTCAAGGAATCAATCATTGGTCTCGGTTTCCAGTGACATGACAAAGAGTATTATTATACCTCAGTATGAGAATTCTATGCAACGCGTAATCTGACTGGCCTCGACAGTCACGTGCCAGGGTTGATTAAACTTCAAATTCCCCTCTCAAACATATTTCCCCATCTTATTATATACTTTCAATTTCATCTCTTCTTTTCCTTTATAAGTTTGCGGGCATATATCACACGATATATGCCCGGAAACATTCCGGCCCGCAAACATTACGTCACAATCAAATTTCTACGTCGTTAATTTTCAAATTTTTCGTGTTTTTCATCTTTTACTCAGTTAAACCGATAAAGTTATTGTTAAAAATAAAAATTTTGTTAGTTTCTAAATGAAATTGAAAGTATATAATAAAAAGGTTATAGACTTTGTAAGGGAAATATGACGACCTCGTTTTTTGTCGCGCCAAAAAACTCGGTCGTCATATTTTCCCATACAAAGTCTATAACCTATAAATATTTCACCCATTTGGCAAAGTCGTGCATTTTCCATAAATTTAACAGTAAGGTAGACAGAGTGTATTGTGACGTCACAATAAGTCCGAGTCATTCTACTTTCATAGTTCGTTAGGCACAAACATATGCGGGTCTCTGATACACTGTTAAATTGCCTAGTTTTGGTTGATACAAAAACAAGCAAGTAAATCAGCATTCAAGGAGAATGGAACTACAAAAACTAGTTATCATATCCCTGTATTTCGATTTCGTACCTTCTAATACGTTGACGGCGCGGTGTTACCGTTGCTTAGGACGATCTCCGAGTCATCAGCAGACAACTTCAAATCCATGTTTGTAGTCTTACTTTGTTTCGGTATAATAAACAATTTATTGCATCAATTTTCGGGAGATTTGAAAATTGCTTTACCCTCGGGAAATATGATTTTTCTTGGGTGAATTAATCTTCCTATTTCCCTCATTATCATGCAATAAATGTCTATAATGTTTTACGTCTACAACTTAATTCAAAACGTTATATTGGGAATTATACCTGAGGAATATGGAAATTTATAAATATAGTAATAAATGAAATGAAATTAACACCTGTAAATTCAAATAAAATGTGTAATTTACCTACGGCTGACAGCAGTACAAATCTATACACGGATCCCATGTTGACTGTACAGATAAGACAGTCTGGACCGGAGTAGCGGATTCTTCATGCTTGTTTAGCTATGATAAGAATATGTGTTATCAAGTCAATACAAATCCAGCAATTTTTCTCAAAGAAGCATTGGATGCATATTCTTTCTCGATTTTTGGACATTCTCAAATTTTAATGTTATCAACATCAACACAATTTTAAAATGTGAACTAAATATAGGGTCAACTACAACCAAAGTGTAAGGGCAGTGTTAGTCGTCTTGCACATTTTCACATTTTCCAGAGATGATTTTTATAGAACCTTACTCTCTTGGTGTTTCTTACCGATTGATTTGCCGTTCATGACATACTGATTTTGACTACGGATAACTCTGTAATAATAAATAATAATAAATAAATTCTTTTATTTAGACAGGATAGCACAATTAGTACAAATGACTAGTTTGCATTGTGGTCCTGTATAAGACATATTGACAGACAGATAAATGAAAGAATAGAAAAATAGATAACATAATATGAAATATATACATACAATATACACACCATATCACTGGGGAAAAATAAACATATACATCATATCTATATATCACTTATTTGAGTAATAATGCTGCAAATATGCTGATTTAAAAGATGTAATAGAACCACAGCTTCTGACAGACTCGGGCAACTCATTCCATAAAATTGTGGAGGATACCTTAAAAGACCATTTATAATATTCAGTTCAAACTTTTGGTAAATATAAAATGCCACTATCGCTACTTCTTGTTGTTCTGAAACTAACTTGGCTGACAAAACTAAAAACTCTCATATATTCTGGTGTCATGTCATTAAGAACCTTAAAATCAAGCACTAGTTTTCTATATACAACATAATCATGAACAGGCATCCATTCAAGAACACTAAAAATATCAGCTGTAGAAGTCTGAGTTACTTTCACCTTCAATATAATTCTGGCTGCCCTTTTCTGTAATGTAAGAAGTCTGTCAATAAAAACCCTGTTTTTGGCTGAGCACCAAACTGTACAATAATAATTAAAATGAGGAAATATAGCAGTGTTATAAATTTTCAATAGTGCTGCATTTGACATAAAAGTTTGCAGACGACGTAAAATGCCTATTTTCTGTGAAAGTTTCTTGCATAAAGAATCAATGTGTACATACCAGGTTAGACATTCATCTATTTGTACACCAAGAAGTTTGGCCCTTTTAACAGTATCTAAAACAATATTTCCTACTTTAATACACATTTTTCTACACTTTGAGCGTTTTTGTGCAGTGCCAATCAACATACATTGTGTTTTCTCTAAATTCATCGTAAGTTTATTACTTTTCACCCATTTCATAGAGTTTAAAAGATCATCATGTAACCTTTGCTCAATAACATCAATAGATTGATGTGAAACATCCTGAGATGTATCATCTGCATATATAGAGACATTTGAGTGCTTTAGGCATTTAGGATAATCGTTAACAAATAAAATGAAGAACAGTGGACTTAATATGGACCCCTGAGACACTCCTATTGTAACATCTTTTTCATCTGACAAAACACCTTTCCATCTAGCACATTGTGATCTTCCGCTAAGATAAGACTGAAACCATTTAAAAGAATTTTGACAAATACCAAATGATAAAAGCTTGTGTAACAATACCTGGTGGTTTACAGTGTCAAAGGCTTTACTAAGATCAATGAAAAGAACACCTGTTATTTTGCCACTATCTATATTACTTAACCATTTAACGCTGTTTAAATGATCAAGATACAGGACTCACAGCGGGTGTGACCGGTCGACAGGGGATGCTTACTTCTCCTAGGCAGCTGATCCTACCTCTGTTGTGTCCATATATATATATATATATATATATATATATATATATATATATATATATTATGTGTGTGTGTGTGTGTGTGTGTGAGAGAGAGAGAGAGAGAGAGAGAGAGAGAAAGGTGTGTGCGTGAGAAAGGTGTGTGTGTGTGTGTGTGTGAGAGAAAGGTGAAGATAACGAACAGTGATCAATCTCATAACTCATAACCATAAGAAATAGAAAATAGATAGTTGGGCCAACACGGACCCCTGGACACACCAGAGGTAGGATAAGGTGCCTAGGAGGAGTAAACAACGTGTTTTGTATATTTTAAACCGGCAATGCCCTCTAGCTGGACAGGGTTGAATGATTGAGTTCTGCTAGATCCCAGGCGATATTGGTATCCCTGGCAACACCAAAGCAGACGGGGCCAGAAGGGGTGCACTTTAAGATCATATTGCACACTTTAGGACTCCCTACACTGATTTGGAATGTTTCATGGAACTATATGTAAATTCTCTTTGGCAGGTCTGTTGGGTTTTCTGTGACATATGTAAACTTTATTCTATTCGAGGCAAAGTGGACAGATCGTGTGACATCGTGATGGAACGCCAGGACGAAGTAATTGTTTCAAGAGTACGCATTGGACTTTCAAAACTGACCCACTCCTAGCTACTGAACGGAGAATTTCAGTCTGAATGTGCGTCTTGTGCATTGTGTTGGGATGCAGTGATTTTTCGCTTGCGAAATGGACGGTTTGGTAATGTGCGGTCAATGCTGGAACTTTTTAAAAACAGGATTTAAAAATCATTGTATTATACAATGTTTACAAGAATAGGATTTTTACAGAAGGGTTTGAACACTTTTATGGTTCGGCTTTTTATATGCACGAAGTGATTTTTTTACTTGTTTGTGTGTTTTTGACTTTTATGTCCGTCGGATGAGATGTTGGAGGGTGTCCCATGTCAAGGGTCACGGCTTCCTTGGCACGAAAGGAATCGTTTCCCTGATGTTGGAAAAAGAGTGGGATCACTGGGGGCCATCAACGAAACTCGACCACTCACAACCAAACATGTTTCAATGAGTTGATCGTCGTAAGATGGCTGAGATATTGTCAAATTGGCGTGAAACCATAATCAATCAATCAATCATATTTGAAATGTGCCTTTCTGTTTGTTACATGACATTTTAATTATTATTATATTGTATAATGAACAGTCAGGCATATATGGAATATAAACACATAAACATGATCTTTTAAAAGTATTCACGCTCTGGTTATCTTTTTCATCAACGCATCGTGAGGTGCATTTGGAGCTCCCAGCAAGGATCGAACTCACGATGATTGAAATGAAGCGAATTTGCAATTGAGAAGATTGTATAAAAAGTTCTAATAAAAACATAAGCCAAAGCAATCTCCACACAGAAAGGAATATTTTTCTAGGAGAACACATCTTCCAGATTCGTTTCTTGAATGACAGAAATTCCTACATTTCTGAGCATATCATATCCATTGAAATGTAGAAATCTTGGTATGTTCCGTTTGTGACAAAATTAATCTCAATAGTGTATATCGTACAATGTTTAAGTACACTGCTCCATGTACATGTGCTTGTACTGATGTTATTGATCATACATTATAAATCGACCGTTGGTATGTGCATTCCGAGATCTTTCAGCTCACGACATTGGGAGGCATCCAAGAGCGACTTGTGGGAGGTCACAGGATCTCGCCCAGACTATCAATACACATAGGATCTGACGATCAACACCTCACATAAAAAATGGCGATTACAAAGTGATCAATCTCAAAACTCCTATAAGGAGCACAACATTAAGAGTAGGGCTAACACAGACCCTTGCACATATAAGAGGTGGGATCAGGTTTCTAGGAGGAATAGCCCTAAACACAAGGCCTATTATTTCGAGCAAAGGATTAATGATAGTATTTAAAGGGAAAGGCAACCCAAAAGATTTGTACAAGATAAATGATAGGGTTAATTGTATGATAACGATTTGTCATATTATTCTGTTGATATATTGTCTAGATAAGCTTCAGTACTCATTTAAAAACGTTAAAAATTAAAATTCCCGCGATCTATAGAGGCTGCCATGATGTGTATCTCTTTTGTATTCAAGACCACAAAAATTAATAATTTTGACGTCACACCGTGTGTTCCGATTTTGACGAGATTCTAAGATCATCAAATATGTGCATGTGGTAGATCTTACGAATAAATAGATTGATGCCCTGCTGTCAAGCAGTTAATTACACTAATGTAAAGGGGAGATGTGAAAATAGTTGGGAGTTTCTCTCGAAATTCCCGACCCAACCAAGTCATTTGAAAAGAAAAGACTACGTAAACTGTGGATCCATCATTTTCGTAATGACAAGTTGAGGTCTGAGACATTTGTATGAAGAAACGCATTTAGCGTCTGCCTGATCTGCGACTCGACTGAACGTCTTCTTTTCTCAATTTCTTCTTGCGAAAAACAAGCTCAAATCTATACGACTCAAAAGTTAACTGTTCATGACTTGTTATTTTTTCAGTGCTACTGATGAAATAAACCGGAACCGACGGTATGACGTCATGAATTAAACATCAATGGCCTCTCTCATAGCGGTGGGTAATTTGTGGTGTCGGTAGCCTAGTGGTTAGGTCGTCAAACTCTCGACCGAAAGGTCGTGGGTTCGAGTCCTGGCCGCGGCAGGGCTGCCGTTGTGTCCTTGGGAAAGGCACTTTACATGAATTTCCTCACTCCAGTCAAGTGTAAAAGGGGTACCTGGCTATAGACAGTGAAAGATATTGTTAGAATGTTAGTGCCCTAGCGCTTGTAATGGCAGCTTGCACTGTATGCTTCCTAGGAGGCTGAGAAAGTTCTAGATTGATATAAAGTCTGCCGGGGTAATAATATACATTGATTATTGTAAAGCACTTTGAGCAGCATACGCTGGAAAAGGCGCTATGTAAAACCAGTTATTATTATTATTATTATTATTAATTTAAAATACATGATAGATTAATATTGATTTAATTGTTAAGCAAGGAGTTTTCTTGTTAAAGACCATTATTTACGATATCAGTAAGTGATGCTTTATTCATAAAAGCAACAATGTGGTCAGGGTTGCCACATTTAATTCACGAAATTGTTTATCCGATTTGAGTTTATTGGATTAGAAAGATCGCCGTCCTGTGACCGACTGTTGGGAGACCTGATCACCAAATACTACGAATATATTGTTAATAAGGAACTCTAGCATATTTTTTATTTCAACTTCAAAGTACTTTTGCATGGAATCAGAGTAGTGTTTAACAAAGTCAACTTTTGGATGACTGATCACTAAACATGTATATTTTTTCCATTTTTGTTGAAGGAACAACTGTCTATGTTGGCAAAAATTCTAGTCTTTAATTTATCGTGAGGAATGGTCGTGTAAAGTGTTGAAAGTCATACGTTCTGATGTTGATTTGAGAAAATTTTTTGCGATTTCAAATTTATTAAAAGAATGTGTAGAATCCACACTTGATGCTTGATGCCAGGCATCGGCTGATTTGTTAAGCAAAAGAAATAGTGTGGAAAATATTGAACAAATCCTTACTTTTATATCAGGGGATGCTTACTCCTCCTAGGCACCTGATCCCACCTCTGGTGTGTCCAGGGGTCCGTGTTTGCCCAACTATTTATTTTGTATTGCTTGTAGGAGTTATGAGTTTGATCATTGTTCGTTATCTTCACCTTGCATCAGCTTCAGTCACTCGCAAGTAAGCAGAAACCAAAAGTCCAAATCATAAAAGAACACATTTTTCTATCAAATTTGTGATAATGTCTTATCTTAAAATGACGTTTAAACGCATTATAATCGTCACAAAATGTTAAAATTACTCTCATTTCAATTTGATTCTGTTTTGTTTCTTTAATTCTTACAAATCTTGTTAGCGGTTTGTTTGTTTTTGTAATTTTGCTTATTTATTTATTCATTTTACACAAATCCTGTCTCAGCCAATAATGTTTGGTCGTTCTGTCATCCTGGAAAAGATAAACAACGTTGCTTTATCAACCTATAACGTTAACAAACGGTGTGGAGATTTTATAGTTTTGCAAATAACAAACATTTACAATGGACAAGGTCACTACTGTGTAATATATACTGTGTAATATATTAAAAAGGGAAAGAAAATGCAATAAATTCCAACAGCCGGGGCTCTACAGAATCTAAATGTAAGGACAGCAAAAAGCACAGAAATTCCATAAACAGATTCAAACTGAAGCATCATAATCTACAGCTTTCCACTGCAACACCAACAGCCTTACTTAAATTCAAACTTAAATATGCATGAAATGAAGATAAGCGATCTATTCTCAAATTCTACCACGTTATTGCAAAGACCAAAGGAATGCCACAGGCACACCTTTTTATGTACAATGTACTAATTAATCATGAGAAAATTGATGCACATCTCAATTGCACTTCGTGTTTTGCTAGTACGACAATATAGTCTACAACTGATAATTCAATTCTATAATTATGATATTGATCAAAACAAATTTATCAATGACTCAAGAATATTTGTCATTCAATATACATATAAATCAATTGTCTGCATTCCGAGATTGATACACATGTACACAAAAATGGCGATGCGCAGATACTTGCTTCCACGTATGCGTAGTTTTCGTGCATTGCGTATTCAAAGCAGTTGATATAATCCGTCAACATCCTTCTAAATACTTGAAATATTTTTTTTCAAAATAGATCTAGTATACCCCACCATCTCACCTTTCTCGTATGCAAAACGCATGTCGGCCTAGTCCGTTTCGGAAATACCCATGACGTCACGAAGTGACCTCATTCGTAGCTATATAGATAAACGAGCGGCTGTATATTTCTGAGCCGTAGAGGAATAGAAATAACGTTCTTGTTTTCGTGGACGATGCAGGATAATCTCCGAGGTCGGGAAATGTTGTTTGAATTATAAAAGCCCCGGCTAATGCCGCTGCTTTTATATTTCAATACAACATTTCTCTACCTCGGAAATTATCCTGAAAACAAGAGCTTTATGTCATGAAAAACGAGGTACAGACTCTGAAGCGTACTACTACACAACTTGCACGGAACAGTACGAAACGATTCCTGCACGGAACGCTGAACGGTTTTCACGGAATGCTGAACGGTCTGTACGGAACGGTGAACGGTTTGCACGGAACGCTTCGCACGAAATGCTGACCACTTTGTAGGCGTGGTTTGCACGTTTTGTGAACGGTCTGCACGTAACTGTAGGCATGACCTGCACGCTTTGATTTTTTCGGCATTGTTTGGTTCTCCCAGGGGTTAGTTTTAACATGAAATAATTTCAATAAAATGTCAATATTCTGGATATTAAAGGTCGAGAAAAAATTGATAAGTATCCATTTTAAATTGATTACTCCTGTACGACACAGTAAATTCCAGTGTGACTGACATATTAGCTCAATGACTGATGAACAGGTTGGGATAAAACAAATGATATCTTTAAGCTTTGGATATAAAAGAAAAAAGATGTAAAAATTGTATCGATATGGGATATTGATTACTGAAAATTCTTGAATATACTCTAGGAATTCATCATTGCATAATTTTGCGAAAAACATCACTCAATAAAAATGGTTCTTGCTTTTTTTTTTTCTTCTTTTTTTTTTATTACTAATACATGCAGAAACACTTGATCAACAGAACACTCGCGAATTTATTTTCTCGCAATTTGACGTCCATGATCTGAGTCATTTCGCAATAATAAGTACTCGCGTAAAATAAGGAATCTACAGTATTGAAGTCTTCTTGATTCATTGCTTTATTCAATGCATTCAAACTGAAAATGAAATGGTCGCTTCTGTTTCGCTATTTTTGTACATTCAATCTGAGTGTTTTAAAAAAACTTCTCGTCGGGCAAGACTGAAACATTTTCTGATGGAGAGGGTGTGTGTGAGTCTGAACGGTCTGAACGAAACGTTAGGCATTACCTGCAAGCTTTGAAATTTTTGGCTTTGTTGGGTTCTTCCTGGGGTTAGTTTAAACAAGAAATAGTTTCAATATAATTTTAATATTCTAGATATTAAAAAAGTGTTGAGAAAGTAATGGCAATGATCCATTTCAAAATGCTTGCTCCTGTATGCAAGGTGACGCGGTAAATTTGATTTTTACTTGTTAGCTCAATGACTTATGGACACGTTGGAATAAACATAAAATATATTTTTAGCTTCGGAAACAAACGAAAAAGATGCAAAAATTGCATAGTCATGAAATATTGATTATAAAATTTTTATTGATTCATTGCTCTATCAAATTCATTAAACGGATTATAAAATGGTCGCGTCTGATTCACTTTTTGTACATTCAATCTGAGTGGCGTTAAAATACATGTCAATATGTATATTCCAGGCCTCTTCTCAATGACAACAGTTTAATAAACCTATACATTTTATATACGTGTATGGCAACAGATAAAACGAATTCTGTAAAAAGAAACTTTTCATCAGGCAAGACTGAAACATATTTTTGGGCGGGGAGAGGGTGCATTCTGAACATCGTATTAGCCAGTCGATAAGAACCTGTCATCTTGGATAAGAAGGAGAAATACAATACAAAAAGAAACAATCAAACTTTGATTGAAATAAATTGAGAAATAAATTAAATATATAAATGAAATAAGTAAAAATAATGGCTGACTACAGTAATGATCAACATATTCTTCAGCTACATTTGTAAGTATGCGAGTGGATCTAACTACATTTGTAAGTATGCGAGTGGATCTAACATATCATTTTCATTAGATTGTTCTACTTGTCTCAATCTTAAGCTTAAAGAAAATTGCATTCACTTTTGAGAGACCAAAATTTATAAAGACCCCCTTTGTCATACTTCAATTTTCACACCTTCTGCATGAATGTCAATTACAAATACCCGGATCAGCTGAGCTCTATTGCTTTAAAAAAAATGAATTTGCGTGGCATATAAAAGGTGAAAATTACAAACAGCGATCAATCTCATAGCTCATATAAGCAATAAAAAATAAAGAGTTGGACAAACACGGACCCCTGGACACACAAGAGGTGGGATCAAGGTTACCTAGGAGGAGTAAGCATACAAGTTATACACAGGGCGTCCTTTGCATTATGCAGACAGTTCCAAGAAATTTGATCATACAAGTGTAACAAGACAGATAAATTATTTCTATATACCAAACAAACAAAAAAAACAACAAACAAACAAACAAAAAATACAGAGGGCATAGATATATATTGTGTCTCATCATTTGCTGAAAACTACCAAGAGTGTTAAGATACTATCATATGTCCTCTGTATGGCGGTTTTATAATAACGGTTTTCTTTTGATTATTTGCATATTTTCGCCGTTGAAAGGCCGTTTTAGAGATATTTTAAACTACAATTGTAATTGCTCAAATTCCCAACAATATCCATCTGTTCTACGTCCAATACCAAAATGACGTGCACATTTTGCACGGTCTGTAAATTTCTATGGGCGTGGTTTGAATGATCTGCACGTTTCCGAGGGCGTGACTTGATAAGATACGGAACGATTCATACACGAAATGGCGGAGCGATGAACTGTTTACACGAAACGCTGAACTGTTACACGAAACGCTAAACTGTTTACACGAAACGCTGAACGGTTTACACGAAACGATGAACGGTTTACACGAAACGATGAACTGTTTACATGAAACGATGAACTGTTTACATGAAACGATGAACGGTTTACACGAAACGATGAACTGTTTACATGAAACGATGAACTGTTTACATGAAACGATGAACTGTTTACATGAAACGATGAACTGTTTACATGAAACGATGAACGGTTTACACGAAACGATGAACTGTTTACATCAAACGATGAACGGTAAACACGAAACGATGAAGAGCTTGTACGGAGCGCAGAATTGTTTACAGGAACGCTGAACGGTCTGCACGGAACGCTGAACGGTTTACACGGAACGCTGAGCGGGCTGAACGGAAGCACGCTCTGGGGTCTGTAGTAGTATTGTAATAGCACAAATTCTTATTTAACAAATAAATTCTTAAATTCAATAAACTTGTGCAAGAAATACTATAGTAATGAAAATGTATGCAAATATGATATTCAGAGGAATTTTGTTTAGTAATGTCATTTACGTGTAGATCATGAAATTAATTTATATTTTCTTTATAACTCAATGCAGTTTTGAGTTACATAACCTAATGTAGTTTTTAAGTTGATAACTTAATCCAGCTTTGAGGTACATAACCCAATCCAGTTTTATGATATGCATGTTTATGATGTATTTTAAGGTGGACTGTTCAGTGTTTAAATACGTATCCTCTAGAGAACCAAACAACTACGGCTGTCTCATACTTTAGAAATGGTTGGAAAACATCTTTAAAAATTCATGCTCACTCTCTTTCACAGATGAAGTCGTAACGGTTTGCGCAAAACGCGTCATTCCATTGGTAATGATAACCGAACCAGAGAGCAGCGCAGTCCTCCGTGTGTGCAACGTCGTTTGGTTCACCTGGTGCCCAGTCTACGAAATTTACATCATCCTGAGTCGTCTGCCACAGGTACTTGCCTTCTACCAACGCGTCCGTAAGACCGATCCAATATGTCGCTACAAACAAAACGAATCCTTGATAATTTTACAGGTTTCACAAAACTACATATAGATGTTTGTCCCGGTTATTAACTAGTTCTCTGGTTTTACTAAAAATAAGTAGCTTAATTTGAATGTAGCTAGTCCAATTAGCACAAGTTGCAGAAGACGCCAGTTGAGAAACGAGAAGATTAATCGAGAATGGAATATATTGTTATATATATTGATCACTGGTCGGTATCTTCACCTTTCATTGGCCAGCCTTATAAACTAATTAAAGTTCATTTTACAATCTAAGTTGCATACCGTTAGTTTTAGCAGCAAACAGGTGATTTTTCAGGAAGTTGTTTTCAGAGGAGCTCTCTATTTGAACTAAGTTTGCATGAAGGGTACTGCAATAGAACTGAAAAAAACCCATTATACATTTATTTGTTAACTGTCCATTAGTTGCCAGAATTTGGTCATGCCTGTCTTTTTGGATATTGCAAAAGACAGGGAATGGTGTGCAATTTGATTCACAAACAATGATATTTGGCCTATTGACTGAACATGAAAATATTATTAATCTTATTACTATGTTGGTCAAGAAATGTATATTTTCATTCTAGGAAAGGTTTACCTTTTACATTTAATGATATTTTAGCATATTTACAATTATATTATTCACATGAAAAAAAGTCTTTTAAAGCACAAATGTCTTTCTGAAAAGGCGGTCAAAATGGAAATGTCTTTTTAAATAACTTCATTTTTCAAATGATTTACTTACTGTTACTTAAAATGCTACTCATGTTATTTTTAATTATTCTTCCCAAATGTGTGAATGCCAGGATGAAAGTTGTCTTGTATGTTTATAATGTAAAACTTATACGGTACCAATTTTGATGCACCAGATGCGCATTTCGACAAATAATGTCTCTTCAGTGATGCTCAACCGAAATGTTTTGAAAAGCTATTAAAAAAAGAATTGAAAAATTATTCTTGAGAGTAAATTAAAAAAAAGAAAAAGAAATCAAGATCTATCCGTGTGATTTAAAGTAAGGTCTTGATTCCTGTCAGTATTGAAGTGAACAAACTTTTCTGACATACTTGGACAGTATCAAAGTTGATAAATGTCAAGTAAAAAAACTTTTGACTATCACTAATACTTGTACAAAGTAACGTGCTTAATTAGGTAGTTTTAAGAGTATATGCCGTTAAAGATGCGTTGATTTGAATTACCCTATATTGGATAATTTTTGTGCGCTGAAATGTTTGAGTTGGGGAGATTGACGTATGAAGAAAATTCATAAAACATAAAAGGGACAAAATAAAATATCTATCAATATACATAATACAATTGTTAAACGAAATTGCACCAAAACCTAAAGCGCTTATTGTTTAACTACTATTTTAAAAAAAACAAAAAACCGTTAAATATTGAACACGCCAAAATTATCTTATCTATGGTACTATATTAATATGTTATAAAGTTTCAAGTAAAACAAGGAACTTTTAAAGTCAATTAGAAAAATAAAATATCCAATTTATTGATGTGAACAATTTAGTTCTATTTTTACCATGGCTTCTGCCCAGCCTAGAGGTTCCGCATCAATGAATGCATAGCAAGATGTAGCGTGGTGATACCAGCCCCCAGGACAAGACTGAGCACTAAGGACTGCAACTGCAAACACGTGTTCAAATTAGATACAATGCACAACATTTCAAGAAATCAGTCTTCATTGACATGTTTGACTTCACCTCAATTTATATATTCCCCGGTACGGGAATTAGTGAAAAATAATTGTCTTTAATATTCGGAATTAAATGGTCCAGTGAGTTGTATTCGCATGTTATTTGGTGATGAAGTTGTTTTCGAGAAGTTCTCGTTTTGCACATGTACGAACTATCAGTTCTAACCCTTTTTACAAAGAAACACAATTTTTTTTATTTTGAACTGTATCATGTAAAACTTATACGGTACCAATTTTGATGCACCAGATGCATGCAAGGTGAAGATAACGAACAGTGATCAATCTCATAACTCCTATAAGTAATACAAAATAGACAGTTGGGCAAACACGGACCCCTGGACACACCAGAGTAAATTTTCAAATATTCGTATAAGATTTCTCATACTTTAAATATTTTAAAGCAAAGTCCCTGCATTGTCATGGAGACGGCGCGCATTTGCGATTTTGACTCGGTATGGGACACAGATTTCCAGAATGTTTTCCTTACGAAAGACTTTCGTTTTATCTCTGGTTTTTCCTGGCCGGTCACGTCTTTAACGAAAGGTACTCTCTTTGTTTTTGTTAAAAGTAAAAAAAAAATCATTGCCATATTAGTTTTCATACAGTAAGTCACATTCTGGTTTTGTTACATTTTTATTGCTATGGATATCTTCACCTTTCATTTATTGCTACTGATTTCGTGTCAGTATAATAAACTCCTGGCTTCCCCATATACTACCTGGGTTAGTCAGCAGATATGATTATTTGCTTGTCATTTTATGAGACGACAAAACGTTAGATTGAAAATGATACTTCATGAAAATGGAAAATTATATAAAATATTTTTTTCAATGCCAACGGTGAATAAATGAAATGAAATTAACACCTGTAAATTTAAATAAAAATGTGTAATTTACCTACGGCTGACAGCAGTACAAATCTATACACGGATCCCATGTTGACTGTACAGATAAGACAGTCTGTACTGGAGTAGCGTATTGAATATTTGTTATCAAGTCAGTGCAAACAGGTCAAGCAATTTCCTTAAAGAAAAATTACACGAACTTTTAATGTGAACTAAATATAGGGTGATTAACTTTGAGTAGATGTCAACTGCAATCCGAAGTGTAAGTTCAGTTGTAGTCGTCTTGACAACTTCTACACTTCCCAGTGGTGATTTTTATGAAGAATATAAGCCAAAAACTGTCTGTTCTGATAGAAAAAAAACTTATCGAGGCCCGTAGTTCTTTCTCTCACAGAATGGACAGTCTGAGGCTTTTATCCTACTTTTGTTCTAAGAATGGACAGGCTCAGGTAAACCCACTGGCAATGATTATGATGAATAAAGCTATTTTTAATAGTCTGACAATATAACCAGTCTTGTGTAGATATCTTGTTTCTTTTGTTCACGTATTTCAAATTTCAATGTAAAACTTGTATGGTACCAATTTTGATGCACCAGATGCGCATTTCAACAAATAATGTCTCTTCAGTGATACTCAACCGAAATGTTTGAAATCCGAAATAACAATTTCATACCGATAGTTAAGCCGTTCTTGGAACACTGATTTTGACTGCGGATAACTCCGTTTACCTGATCAGGATATAGGGCTCACGACGGGTGTGACCGGTCAACAGGGGATGCTTACTCCTCCTAGGCACCTGATCCCACCTCTGGTGTGTCCAGGGGTCCGTGTTTACTCAACTATTTATTTTGTATTGCTTATAGGAGTTATGAGATTGATCACTGTTCGTTATCTTCACCTTACATACTTGCTAGAGCTATTTTAGGGGGAAATGGAGTGCCAAAGAGTGGAGTCAAATTCATCTAAGCATAAGAACTATGCATAAGGGATATAATCCTTAATTTTGAAATGAATTTCTAACTTTTATCACAGCAATTAGATATACATCCGTATTTTCAAGCTAGTAACGAAGTACTTGGCTACTGGGCTGTAGAGACCCCCGGGAACTAACAGTCAACCAGCAGAGGCCTTAACCGTTGGGTCATAATGTAAAACTTATGTGGTACCAATTTTGATGCACCAGATGCGCATTTCGACGAATAATGTCTCTTCAGTGATGCTCAACCGAAATGTTTGAAATCCGAAATAACAATATACTTGCTAGAGCTATTTTAGGGGGAAATGGAGTGCCAAAAAGTGGAGTCAAATTCCTCTAAGGATAAGAACTATGCATGAGGGAGATAATCCTTAATTTTTTAATGAATTTCTAAATTTTATCACAGCAATTAAATATACATCCGTATTTTCAAGCTAGTAACGAAGTACTTGGCTACTGGGCTGTAGATAACCTCAGGGACTAACAGTCCACCAGCAGAGGCCTCGACCCTTAGGTCATAATGTAAAACTTATTATATACGATACCAATTTTGATGCACCAGATGCGCATTTCGATAAATAATGTCTCTTCGGTGATGCTCAACAATGATAAAATGTTTCGTCATTGGAATTAAGGAAGTTAACTCCTGAGCTTTTCAGTACAACTGCGCAGGATGCTACAACTAAGTATTTACTGGTTCAATATTGATCCCACTTCTGGTGTGTCCAGGGGTCCGTATTTGTCCAACTATCTATTTTGTATTACTTGTAGGAGCTATGAAATTGATCACTTTTCGTTATATTCACCTCACATTAAATTGATCCCATTGGTGCAAACATATTACACATTTATTGCTTAACGCTATCCAGTTGGAAGTTTTTTTGTGTTACTTCATATTTTGAAAAGGTTTGACAAGGACTATATTTTGTGGCGGAAGGATTCATTAATCATAAAGTTCTAATTCTGCATGATATTACAGTTTCTGTTTCATCCAATGTATTAAATTTTCAGTTTTATGACTGCATTAAAATTGGTACCGTATAAGTTTTATATGATACGGGTAGTTGAGACTTTGAACTAGTTCAAATGTAATTTATTAACTTGGTTGATATATTTTTCCAAACAGAACATCTATTCTTAAAAACAAACTGTTTTAATTAATTTACTCGAAATTTTGTATAAAAATTAAGTATTCAAACATTTGATCTCCAACCCCCACTTTTAAAGCTCCATTTTAAATTGTAAGACCAGACCTTGAAAATTGTATAAGAATTTAGAAATTGACATTATTCCTAATATGTCCTTTTAAACTATCAATTTTGATATCATGATGTTTTTTGTATATCAAGTGCAAACACGTCATTTATTTCCATTACTAGCATTAATTCATTTATTTTAACTGTAGTGTTAGAAGACATGATTATGTATCTATTTCATGCAATGATTGATTGTGTTGCTTATGTTGTGTTCACACCGACAGAAATATCATGTTTAATTGAATAAATTTTAAGTGCAAAAAGGGCATGTTTAGATCACTATAGCTCAATAACAAGCCTTGCAACCCCAGCTTTTCTGTTTAATTTCTCTAATTCTCTCTCAATGTAGAAATAAAAAATACACTTCTCAAAAAATTGACATTACTCTAAACCTCTTTAAGGGACGATATTGTCATTTTAACTGTCTTCAGTTAGTCCTTCGACTGATCTATGAGTTGTGTATTGATAAGAGGAGAAATTCAACATGCATGTAAAACTTATACAGTACCAATTTTGATGCACCAGATGCGCATTTCGACAAATAATGTCTCTTTAGTGATGCTCAACCGAAATCCGAAATAACTATGAAGTTTTAGAGCTATTATAGGGAAAAACAGTGTGCCAAAAAATGGTATTATCTTTAAATCTTCAAAATGACAATGGTATGTTTATAAATATTCAACTTTTCAGAAGCTATAGTTCATATTATAAACTATACCCTACCCCCGAAAAAAAAAACTAAAACAGCGTAGATAATAAATAACACAAAATTTGTCTTCGCACATTCTTTCTCTTTTCTCCCTACAATTGTGTAGTAAAAAAAAGTTTTTATATTACCCGATTTGCGAAGTGTATCAACATGAAACAAGGTTTGATTCAAAACTTCTAAAACTTGAAATGCGACAATGCACAGTAATTTTCAAACTGTAAAAAGGTGAGTATCGAGTTGGCCGGGTGGTTACCACACATCCATGAACAGAAGTCCATGAACATGAAGTAGATCTAGCTGCTTTAGTCTCAGTAGAAGAATCAGTGTAAACCCACCAACCCACGGCTCACCCAATATCTGACGTGTGTAAACAGCTATATGTATATATTGCGAAACTCTCAATGAAAGGAAAGATAACTCGTAACAAATATTGTGCAATACCAAGTACCATGAAGGTGAGTCACATGACAAAAGGGCGGATCGATACGTTTAAGGTTGACTCTGTACACCAGTGTTTATACGCTGATTACACAGCTGAAATACACAGATGTATAATTATATATAATATTCATATTGCAATACCGGGTGGCAGTTTAAAATCTTTCTTTCTCATTATACATATTTTACGTTATCTAACATGCTCTGTAAAATAATTTAAAATCCTATGAGACTCCTGAAACACAGAATATATTTCAATCTATAATGAAATCTAACTTAACGATCTTTCTATGTTTATAATACATTGAAATTTATAAGTGAACCATTACAAATGATAAAATGGTTCCTTATTGGAATCAAGAGACGGTATTTTTATTCTAGCTGACTCCAGCTACTCCTGAGACTAATTTCTGTTTTGTTAAAAAAGTCGTAATACATCCTTTTTTAAACAAATATTCAAAATGACGACGATATATATATGAATATTCTACTTTTCAAACGATATAATTCATGTTATAATAAACTATAGCATGACGATACAGTCTAGATAATAAAAAAAAAAAACATGAAATTTTTATTCACATTATCTTTCTCCCTTTTTTCTCTCCATCATTTTGTAAATAAAACTTGAGATATTACCAGATTTGATATCTGTATTAACGATAACTAATGTGTTTTATTTAAACAGGATAGCACAATTACATGTAGTATTAAAAAATCTAGTTCACATTGTGGTCAAATTTAATGTAATGCACGGACATGTGTATTTACGACCATCATTGGTTGATACGTTGTAACAATACACAGTAGTTTTCAAACCGTAAAAAGGTGAGTATCGAGTTGGCCGGGTGGTTACCACACATCCATGAACAGAAGCTCATGAACATGAAGTAGATCTAGCTGCTTTAGTCTCAGTAGAAGAATCAGTGTAAACCCACCAAGCCACGGCTCACCCAATATCTGACGTGTGTAAACAGCTATATGTATATTGCGAAACTCTCAATGAAATGAAAGATAACTCGTAACAGATATTGTGAAATACTAAGTACAATGAAGGTGCGCCACATGACAAAAGGGCGGATCCAAACGTTTAAGGTAGACTCTGTACACCAGCGTTCACCTGCTGATTACAGAGCTGAACTACACAGATGTATAATTATACATAATATTCATATTGCAATACCTGGCCGTAGTTTAAACTAT
The DNA here is from genome assembly GCF_947568905.1 of Ostrea edulis. Lineage (NCBI taxonomy): Eukaryota > Metazoa > Mollusca > Bivalvia > Ostreida > Ostreidae > Ostrea > Ostrea edulis. Next base: position 17,981,895 of record NC_079169.1, read on the forward strand.
TTCTTTCTTGTTATAGATATATTTACGCTACTTTACATCCTCTGCACAATAATTTAAAACCTAACGAGGCCCCCGAAACACAGACTATTGTTGAACCTATAACGAAATCATTACGTTATTTAACATGTTCTGCACATTAATTTGAAATCTTCCGACATTCCCAAAACACGAAATATTTTTGAATCGATAAAGAAAACAAAGTTAATGACATTTCTATGTTTACAATCCATAATACATTGGAATTAATAATTAAAATATTACGAATAATAAAATGTTTCTTCATTGAAATCAAGAGACGATATTGTCATTTTAACCGCCTTCACGCAGTCCTTAGACAGATCTATGCTGCATGTATTGTTAATGGGAGGAGGTCAGCGTACATGTGTGTATTATCTTGTATCCAACGGAGACTCACAAGAAGTTAGAATTGACAAAATCGTACAGGGATGTTTCTCGTTCCTTAACAGTCTACCAACAGAGGCCTCGACCCAGGGGTCATAATGTAAAACTTATACGGTACCATTACTGATGCACCAGATGCGCATTTCGACAAATAATGTCTCCTCAGTGATGCTCAACCGAAATATTTGAAATCCGAAATATTAAACTTGTAAGAGCTATTTTAGGGGAAAACAGACTGTCAAAAACTAGAGTCAAACTCGTCTAAGGATAAGAGCTACGTGTATGCATGAAGGAGATAATCCTAGAGTCAAACTCGTCTAAGGATAAGAGCTACGTGTATGTATGAAGGAGATAATCCTCAGTTTTTAAATCGAGGTAAGCTACTGACAAACAAGTTGATGGTACAGGGATTTCAACAGTCTCGATTGAAGTCAGCATTTCGCAAATTCTATGGTCGTTATAACGATCTAGTTCGTCAATATAACCTCGCATTGGGTCAAATGCTGTCTGACGTGTTTCATACCGATTGTTAAGCCGTTCTTGGCACACTGATTTTGACTGCGGATAACTCCGTTTACCTGATCAGGATATGGGGCTCACGGCGGGTATGACCGGTCAACAGGGGATGCTTACTCCTCCTAGGCACCTGATCCCACCTCTGGTGTGTCCAGGGGTCCGTGTTTGCCCAACTATCTATTTTGTATTGCTTGTAGGAATTATGAGATTGATCACTGTTCGTTATCTTCACCTTGCACTTAGCTACTAGGCTGTAGAGACCCTCGGGGACTAACAGTCCACCAACAGAGGCCTCAACCCAGGGGTCTTAATGTAAAACTTATACGATACCAATTTTGATGCACTAGGTGCGCATTTCAATAAATAATGTCTCTTCAGTAATGCTCATCAATGATAAAATGTTTCGTCATTGGAATTAAAGAAGTTAGCTCCTGAGCTGTTCGTTATCTTCACCTTTCATATAACAGTTTTTATGAAATTAAATCGATACTATAAAAGTTACGGACTTTGGGACAGTCCTCGTACATTGGAATTAATAATTAAAATGTTACAAATGATAAAATATTTCTTTATACGAATCAAGAGACGATATTGTCATTTTAACGGCCTTCAGCTAGTGCCAAGACGGGTCTATAATTTATGTATTGTCAATAGGAAAAAGTCAGCATACATATCTATAATCTTTAAATCTTCAAATTGACGATGAAAGGTGAAGATATGTATATAAATATTCAACTTTTTGGACACTCTAATTCATATTATAAATTAATCATTTAATAGATTTTAAAGTGATGACTTAACAACGATGCTGAATGGATGAAAATTTTGTTTCATTTCTGTGTCCAAACAAATCATTCGGAGTTCATCTGCACTTGGCACTCGGGACTACTTTAATCTGGAATGCATCTTCCCTATTAACGGCCGTTTTAATTTCAGCGCTAATTATAGAATGGGAATTTCCACACATGCATTGTAAACGAAATGTATTCGTTTAATGCTACCAAACATCAACACAACCAAAGATGTGAATAAAATACAAATTAATATAAAGAAACAACATACATAGGCCTAGTGATGACGTGTCAGAGTAGTCAACTTGATGACGTAGGGCACTGACTGGTAGAAGTAGATTACGGTGGGCTATGTATCTTCTACTTTAAGAGTTCGATAACATGCCGGAGCAAGCAGCCACTTTTGATCTGGAAACTATTAATGAAATTGAACTGGGTTATACAGGGCTCAGTCAACAAGGGCAATTTAGATGAGGAGGTGTTGAACTTTTCCCTTGATATTGAAATGGAGCTGAGCTGAGTCGCATTCCACCGTTCCTACGATATAACCAGCGTTCAACGTCTCGAATACATCCGCAGCATACATCTAGTCATCACTTGTTCTCTTCCTTTATATCTATTATTGCATCTGTTGTTGTGTTCATTGTTACGTGTAGGTATTCCTATGCGTCATTTCAAAAACCTTCATTCAAGCTTTTTGATGAGAGAAACTATTTGTGTTTCTATGTTAGAAATACACATGTATAATTAAATGATAACAAAACTTACAATTTTTAATTTGATGTATGTATCACACGAAAAATTGGACGGAATTTTATTCACTAATGCCCTATGCGTTTCATTTCTTAATACCAAAAAAAAAAAAACCAAACCAAACAACCAACAAAAAAAAAAAAAAAAAAAAAAAAACACCAAACAAACAAACAAAAAAACAAAAACAAAACAGTGTAAATAATGAATAGCACAAAATTTGTCTTCGCATATTTTCTGTCTCTTTTTTTCTTCCTACAATTGTGTTCTCTTTACTGTAAAAAAGAAAAAGAAAAAAAAGAAACGTTTTTGACATTACCTGATTTGCTAAGTGTATCAACATGAAACAAGGTTTGATTGAAAACTTGCAAAATTTGATATACGACAATACACAGTAATTTTCAAACTGTAAAAAGGTGAGTATCGAGTTGGCCGGGTGGTTACCACACATCCATGAACAGAAGCCCATGAACATGAAGTAGATCTAGCTGCTTTAGTCTCAGTAGAAGAATCAGTGTAAACCCACCAAGCCACGGCTCACCCAATATCTGACGTGTGTAAACAGCTGCAGGTTGCATCACTCTATTTATGTGGAGGTTCACGTCGAATCATGGCCGAAAGAAAATAATTCCTGGAACTTTGCATGTTTTATGGGACTTTCCTTATGAGGTAGGCTCTCCAATTTTTTATGAGATGTAAATTCAAGTATTGTGTTTGAAATTTTGTGAGTAAAAACCATGAAAGAAGGATTTAAATATTTTTTTGAATTTTTGTTGTAGAGGTGGGTGATTTGGCTTTTGACCAGCTGATTTTGCACGTGCTTGACTTCGATGTAAACAAACTCTCACGCCTTGCTGGATGGGTATGTATTTTTTGGTATGAAAATGCTCATTAAGAACTGTACTACATGATGTGAAAGTACAACTTCTGAAAAGTTTACTTTAAGGCAGCAGGGTCAGGTCAAAGGTGAGTAATTTTGGTAAGAACATATAGGCAAAATTAATAGAGTGGTGCAACCTGCAGCGAGGCAATCCGGGAGGTAAATGTTTACATATACACGTGTTTGGTGTACTTTTTTAAATCGAGATGGGGAGTCTGGGTAATTACATAGACATATTTAAAAAAAACAATGGATGGCATGTGGCGAGAAGAGAAATTAGCAGTTTTATTAGAGAAGGTAGATAGGGATAGGGTCAATGGGTTGGGGTGTAATTTTTATGATGTTAACTTGGCTACAAACAGACGGGGTAGGGGGAATATCTATGGCAGAGTTAAAATAACATTTCCAGAGGGTACACGTAAAGTTTTATTGGCACACAGGCTCATGTACATGTTACATACAAATGCATTACACATTCCACATAATAAACATGTATCACACATATGTCACAACAGTCTTTGCATTAATCCACTTCATTTAAGTTTAGAAGCACCACACATAAATAACGAAAGGCAAATATGTACACATTTAGTACCTAAAGTCTGTCTGAAGCACCCGGGATATCCAGATTGTCTTTTTGAAAGTTAAATCGAGGTAAGTCAAATTTCACTCGACACTATTTTTTCTTCTTCTGCTTACTGTAGGAGTGTTCGTTACTTGTCCTTGGGCTACACTGTGGTAAGGGGGGATCACTCATGCCCTTCAGATATCCTGTTTGAGTCTCGGTCCCTCTCTGGAAATATAGATTGAATTTTTCTCTCACAAGGACTTGTCTCCTGGTACGATAGGTCTTAGATCTTTTCCTCTGTTTGCTGTGTTCGTACAACTCTTGCTTTCTTTTCAGTTGCCGCGTAAGACGAGTGCCTTCAGGAATTGATGAACCGAGTGCAGCACACTTGAGGGCAGTCGATTTTCCGGGTCCATGATTCATCCGGTGTATAGAGGAGAAGATCTGAGGCTCAAAGTTCCGAGAACAGGTAACATTCTTTGGGTTGGATTTTGAATACCCGCGATGTAGTCCCTCAGACTTCTGAGTGTTGGTCCCATATCTGGTGGCTATGAGTGTTGTCCGGCTGAATCGGAAGTTGATGAGCTGGCGTAAGGTATCCTCATCGTCATCAGTCGGGTTCAGTGTTCTGGCATGGGTTGGGAGGTAGTCTTTGGCCCAGTGTCTTTCGGGTGTGCCGCCACAGACGAGAGAGTGTTCGGCACAGGTCTTGCCACATCTGCCCGAGTAGCAGTGTATTATGGCATCCGTGGCATAACTCAGAGTGTTGACCAGCTTTCCTGCGTCACCTCGGAACTTCTTGACTGCTACGTCGTACTCTGCGGTGCATCTCTTCATGAAGTCCACCGAGAATTTTCTTTTGACGGCCAGTTTTTGGGCAGCTGTACGTCCAGGAAACATTTCCTCGCTGAACTTGGCATTGTCAACTGCTTTTTTCTGGGACTGGGCTAGATGACGGGTGTCCCTCAAGGATTCTACCGCTTGACCAGACTCGGCCATGGCCCTCTCGACGCCCCGGAAAGCAGCACTATCCCCGTCTGTGGTGAAGTGGCTGATTAGTGTGGGCTCTTGATCGTTGAGAAATTCCCGGCAGATTTCCTCTGTTGCCTTGTCCTCCCTCCCTATGGGATCCTGTAGTTGTAGGTTGGCTGTGCATTTTCCAGGGTGTTCCGGGCATGGGATTTCCTGTGATCTTCTCTTGCAGAGCTTGTTTTTGGTGATGCAGCCAATAATTTTTTTCTCTTCCGTTAAATTTTCAGACATGGTATATGTTGCCTGGGTTGCTGGCTGAAAAGGATTTCTGTCTCGAGACCAGTACAGAGGATTATTGTACCGCCCATCACCTTCCACAGGTATTGGTGTCTCCCGTGGGAACCCACAGTTCTCGATGAGGTCTTTGAGGTGAGCCCTTTCTCTTCGTAAGTCCTCCTGAACCATTTCCACAATCATGGGCCCAACCTTGTTTGCATTTTGTTGTAAACAATTGGCTGAGGGTGCTGGACAGTTGAGGGCATGGAAAATTTCCTGCAGTCCAGTTCCCATGATGGGATTGTCCAGGAGGGCTACCCACACAGATAGGTTTGGCTTTGCTGGCTTGGGTCCACGTTTTCCGGTGTCGACTTCCTCGTAGAGTTTGGTACTCTGGCTGTGGTAAGTGCAGTACTTGCACTTTAGGCTCTCTACCCAGCAGACTCCCTTTTGTTGTTCAGCTGGGTAGTCAAATTGAAGGTTGGTTGGGCAGTTTGGGCTCTCTAGTTTGTGCTGGTGGTAAGCTAAGTTGAACATTTCACACAGTTTTCCCATGTGAAAAAGTCTGTATGTGTTCTTCTCGTTGTCGGGGATGCAGGGAGTTTTGGTCTCGTCACAGGTGCCCCTTGGCCGCAGTTGCATGATGGTGCTTAAAGGCTGCCTACTGTCTGCATGGTCTTGTAATATGCATGCTCCCGTTTTACTGACTTCCTCCAGAGTCTGTTTCCTGGTGTATTTAATCTCTTTTCCCCTTCTCTCCCATCCTCCATGGGCTGACCCCCTGCGGCGGCCATCTTTTACTCTGAAATATCCACTTTTTGCCTTACTTTTTCCCTTCATTTTTACCAATTTTTGACTGTAATGCTAGTTTTGTCTTTCTCTTTCTGTTATCTGAAGTCTAATGATTGAGTTTGATGTTTGGATGCTTAACATCTCCCAAAGTGACAATATGTATTATCTTGTTTCTACAGGACCCCCCTTGACAGCTCGACTTGACCATGTCCAGGAAAATCAGAATGCCTTGCTGGGTGCAGTGAGTAATGTTCTCCATCTTCCCATTACAATTAAAGATAAGATAATTCTACATGATACCAACTATATTTCAAAGGAATTGAACAACACATTAATTAAATTTGATAAGTTTAATCAAGAACATCATCACATTTCAATTGCAATTTTACACATCAAATCTCAATAAAATATAAGTATACCACACAAAATCACCAACAATTTTCCTATATACAAGGTAAGGCCTTCCACAACAATATACAAAAAAATCACTGTCATCCATTACAAACAAATAGGCGAAAAATCCAAATTTCACACACACACATTTTCTATCAGAATTGCTCAAAATGGACTCAATTTCATCCAAACACACCTCATTTACCCAAGGCCTGTTTCACTTCATAAAGATCAGAAATCAAAAAAATGAATGTACAGTCACACACACATATCATTCAACTTCTTTTTTATGAAGTTTATTGAAATTTAAAGAAACCTTATTTTTATTGCAGGTTGCATCACTCTATTTATGTGGAGGTTCACGTCGAATCATGGCCGAAAGAAAATAATTCCTGGAACTTTGCATGTTTTATGGGACTTTCCTTATGAGGTAGGCTCTCCAATTTTTTATGAGATGTAAATTCAAGTATTGTGTTTGAAATTTTGTGAGTAAAAACCATGAAAGAAGGATTTAAATATTTTTTTGAATTTTTGTTGTAGAGGTGGGTGATTTGGCTTTTGACCAGCTGATTTTGCACGTGCTTGACTTCGATGTAAACAAACTCTCACGCCTTGCTGGATGGGTATGTATTTTTTGGTATGAAAATGCTCATTAAGAACTGTACTACATGATGTGAAAGTACAACTTCTGAAAAGTTTACTTTAAGGCAGCAGGGTCAGGTCAAAGGTGAGTAATTTTGGTAAGAACATATAGGCAAAATTAATAGAGTGGTGCAACCTGCATGTATATATTGCGAAACTTTCAGTGAAAGGGAAGATAACTCGTAACAAATAATGTGCAATACCAAGTACCGTGAAGGTGAGTCACACGACAAAAGGGCGGATCCAAACGTTTAAGGTTGACTCTGTTCACCAGCGTTTATCCGTTGATTACATAGACAGCTGAAACACACAGACATATAATCATACATAATTTACATATTGCTATAACTGGTAGTAGTTTCAAATCTTTCTGTATCATTATATATATTTTTACGCTATTTTACATCCTCTGCACAATAATTAAAAACCTTACGAGGCCCTCGAAACACAGAACATCGTTGAACCTATAACGAAATCATTACGTTATTTAACATGTTCTGCACATTAATTTGAAATCTTCCGACATTCCCAAAACACAGAATATCTTTGAATCGATAAAGAAAACAAAGTTAATGACCTTTCTATGTTTACAATCCATAATACATTGGAATTAATAATTAAAATATTACGAATAATAAAATGTTTCTTCATTGAAATCAAGAGACAATATCGTCATTTTAACCGCCTTCACGTAGTCCTTAGACAGATCTATGCTTTATGTATTGTTAATGGGAGAAAGTCAGCATATATGTGTATATTATCTTTAAATCTTCGATATTTATATATATATTCAACTTTTGAGACGCTATAATTCATTTCATAAACTATGCAAGAAAAATACAACAACAAAGAAACAAACAAACACACACACACACCCAAAAAAGCAGTGTATCTAATAAATACTACAAAATTTGTCTTTGCACATTCTATCTCTTTTTTTTCCTACTAAAATTATGATGTCTTTATTGTAAAAAAAAAGTTTTGATGTTACCCGATTACCTAAGTGTATCAACATGAAACAAGGTTTGGTTCAAAACTTGTAAAACTTGAAATACGACAATGCGCAGTAGTTTTCAAACTGTAAAAAGGTGAGTATCGAGTTGGCCGGGTGGTTACCACACATCCATGAACAGAAGCCCATGAACATGAAGTAGATCTAGCTGCTTTAGTCTCAGTAGAAGAATCAGTGTAAACCCACCAAGCCACGGCTCACCCAATATCTGTCGTGCGTAAATAGCTATATGTATATATTGCGAAACTCTCAATGAACGGGAAGATAACTCGTAACAGATATTGTGCAATACCAAGTAACATGTACTAATAATTTAAATTTATACAGGTAGGACACGTGACGAAAGGGCGGATCCAAATATTTAAGGTTGATTATATACACCAGGGTTCACATGCTGATTACATGACTGAAATACACAGATGTATAATTATACATAATATACATATTGCAATACCTGGTGGTAGTTTAAAATATTTCTTTCTCGTGATTGATATTTTTACGTTATTTAACATGGTCTGCACAATAATTGGAAATCTTCTGAGGTTACCAAAACACAGAATATCCTTCAATCAATACAGAAACAAACTGAATGATTTTTCTATGTTCACAATCCATGATACGAGGGGTGTCCCAAACTTCCGTGGACAAACGGCCTTTTCAATTCTCTAACGTCGCTGAGAAATTAAATTTTACAACATGATGAGCAAACAGTTTTCAATAAAAAGATGGAAAGTGTTTCAATATTAATTGACATTGAATAGGAAAAATTCAGGTTTTTCATTATATAGAGAAACAAAAAGCGGCGTAGTGTAAAAATAGTGATTTGAAATAATTGAAACAAAATTACAATCGCTGGAAAAACATTGTTCGTTTCATTTTTGATAGTATATTTTTAGAGGAATTTTGTTTAAATGTTCATTGAAAATTTTATCATTAGGACGGAATATTTAAATGAATTATGATATATTGTGATACATGTATAGTTAGGAGGTGCAAATACTGTATTCAGCGAAATGGCGACGTCAGCGTCAAACCGAGAACTCATCAAATTTTGCACGGAACTCGGTTTGCATCCAACGGAGACTCACAAAAAGTTAGAATTTACAAAATCGTACAGGGATGTTTCTCGTTCCCTAACAGTCTACCAGCAAAGGCCTCGAATCAGGGGTCATAATGTAAAACTTATACGGTACCATTACTGATGCACCAGATGCGCATTTCGACAAATAATGTCTTCTCAGTGATGCTCAACCGAAATATTTGAAATCCGAAATAATAAACTTGTAAGAGCTATTTTAGGGGAAAACAGACTGTCAAAAACTAGAATCAAACTCGTCTAAGGATAAGAGCTACGTGTATGCATGAAGGAGATAATCCTTAATTTTGAAATGAATTTCTAAATTTTATCACAACAATTTTATATATCCGTATTTTCAAGCTGGTAAAGAAGTACTTAGCTACTAGGCTGTAGAGACCCTCGGGGACTAACAGTCCACCAACAGAGGCCTCAACCCAGGGGTCTTAATGTAAAACTTATACGATACCAATTTTGATGCACTAGATGCGCATTTCGATAAATAATGTCTCTTCAGTAATGCTCATCAATGATAAAATGTTTCGTCATTGGAATTAAGGAAGTTAGCTCTTGAGCTGTTCGTTATCTTCACCTTTCATATAATAGTTTTTATGAAATTAAATCGATACTATAAAAGTTACGGACTTTGGGACAGTCTTCGTATATTAGAATCAATAATTAAAATGTTACAAATGATAAAATATTTCTTTATACGAATCAAGAGACGATATTGTCATTTTAACGGCCTTCAGCTAGTGCCAAGACGGGTCTATAATTTATGTATTGTCAATAGGAAAAAGTCAGCATACATATCTATAATCTTTAAATCTTCAAATTGACGATGAAAGGTGAAGATATGTATATAAATATTCAACTTTTTGGATGCTCTAATTCATATTATAAATTAATCATTTAATAAATTTTAAAGTGACGACTTAACAACGATGCTGAATTGATAAAAATTTTGTTTCATTTCTGTGTCCAAACAAATCATTCGGAGTTCATCTGCACTTAGCACGCGGGACTACTTTAATCTGGAATGCGTCTTCCTCATTAACGGTCGTTTTATTTTCAGTGCTAATTATAGAATGGGAATTTCCACACATGCATTGTAAACGAAATGTATTCGTTTAATGCTACCAAAAATCAACACAACCAAAGATGTGAATAAAATACAAATTAATATAAAGAAACAACATACATAGGCCTAGTGATGACGTGTCAGAGTAGTCAACTTGATGACGTAGGGCACTGACTGGTAGAAGTAGATTACGGTGGGCTATGTATCTTCTGCGTTACGAGTTCGATAGCATGCCGGAGCAAGCAGCCACTTTTGATTTGGAAATTATTAATGAAATTGAACTGGGTTATACAGGGCTCAGTCAACAAGGGCAATTTAGATGAGGAGGTGTTGAGCTTTTCCCTTGATATTGAAATGGAGCTGAGCTGAGTCGCATTCCACCGCGCTCCTACGATATAACCAGCGTTCAACGTCTCGAATACATCCGCAGCATACACCCAGTCATCACTTGTTCTCTTCCTTTATATCTATTATTGCACCTGTTCTTTTCATTGTTACGTGTAGGTATTCCTATGCGCCATTTCAAAAACGTTCATTCAAGCTTTTTGATGAGAGAAACTATTTGTTTTTCTATGTTAGAAATATAATTAAATGATAACAAATAAAACTTATAATTTTTGATTTGATGTATGTATCACACGAAAAATTGGACGGAATTTTTTTCACTGATGCGCTACGCGTTTCATTTCTTAATACAAAAAAAAAACCAAAAAAACCAAAACAAACAACCAACAACAACAACAACAACAACAACAAAACAACCAAAAAACAAAAAACAACAAACAAACAAACAAACAAAAAACAAAAACAAAACAGTGTAGATAATGAATAGCACAAAATTTGTCTTCGCATATTCTCTGTCTCTTTTTTTCTTCCTACAATTGTGTTCTCTTTACTGTAAAAAGGAAAAAGAAAAAAGAAACGTTTTTGACATGACCTGATTTGCTAAGTGTATCAACATGAAACAAGGATTGATTAAAAACTTGCAAAATTTTAAATACGACAATACACAGTAATTTTCAAACTGTAAAAAGGTGAGTATCGAGTTGGCCGGGTGGTTACCACACATCCATGAACAGAAGCCCATGAACATGAAGTAGATCTAGCTGCTTTAGTCTCAGTAGAAGAATCAGTGTAAACCCACCAAGCCACGGCTCACCCAATATCTGACGTGTGTAAACAGCTATATGTATATATTGCGAAACTCTCAGTGAAAGGGAAGATAACTCGTAACAAATATTGTGCAATACTAAGTACCATGAAGGTGCGTCACATGACAAAAGGGCGGATCGAAACGTTTAAGGTTGACTCTGTACACCAGGGTTTATACGCTGATTACATGGCTGAAACACACAGCTGTATAATAATACATATTTACATATTGCTATACCTGGTAGTAGTTTCAAATCTTTCTGTATCATTATAGATATTTTTACGCTATTTTACATCCTCTGCACAATAATTAAAAACCTTACGAGGCCCTCGAAACACAGAACATCGTTGAACCTATAACGAAATCATTACGTTATTTAACATGTTCTGCACATTAATTTGAAATCTTCCGACATTTCCAAAACACAGAATATCTTTGAATCGATAAAGAAAACAAAGTTAATGACATTTCTATGTTTACAATCCATAATACATTGGAATTAATAATTAAAATATTACGAATAATAAAATGTTTCTTCATTGAAATCAAGAGACGATATTGTCATTTTAACCGCCTTCAGGTAGTCCTTAGACAGATCTATGATTAATGTATTGTGAATGGGAGAAAGTCAGCATACATTTGTATATTATCTTTATATCTTCAAAATGACGATGAAAGGTGAAGATATTTATATAAATATTCAACTTTTGAGACGCTATAATTTATTTCATAAACTATGCAAGAAAAAAACCAAAACCAACAATAAAGAAACAAACAAAAACAAACACCCCCCCCCCCAAAAAAAAAACCCAATGTATGTAATAAATACCACAAAATTTGTCTTTCCATATGCTTTCTCTCTTTTTTTCTTCTTCCTAAAATTCTGATATCTTTATTGAAAAAAAAAATGTTTTGACATTACCTGATTTGCTAAGTGTATCAACATGAAACAAGGTTTGATTCAAAACTTGTAAAACTTGAAAAACGACAATTCACAGTAATTTTCAAACGGTAAAAAGGTGAGTATCGCGTTGGCCTGGTGGTTACCACACATCCATGAACAGAAGCTCATGAACATGAAGTAGATCTAGCTGCTTTAGTCTCAGTAGAAGAATCAGTGTAAACCCATCAAGCCACGGCTCACCCAATATCTGACGTGTGTAAACAGCTATATGTATATATTGCGAAACTCTCAATGAACGGGAAGATAACTCGTAACAGATATTGTGCAATACCAAGTAACATGTACTAATAATTTAAATTTATACAGGTAGGACACGTGACGAAAGGGTGGATCCAAACGTTTAAAGTTGATTATATACACCAGGGTTCACCCGCTGTTTACATGGCTGAAATACAGAGATGTATAATTATACATAATGTACATACTGCAATACCTGGTGGTAGTTTCAAGTCTTTCTTTCTCACTGTACATATAAAACATTGTTTAATATGCTTGGCCAAATAATTTGAAATCTCCCGAGGTTCCCAAAACACAGAATATCTTTGAACCTATAACAAAATTTAACTTAACGATCTTTCTATGATCAAAATTCACAATACATTGGAATTTATAATTGAAACATTACAAATGATAAAACGTTTCCTTAGGGACAGGTCAATGTTAATTTGGAGGTTGGGACCGGTGCATTTCATATTTCCATTTTAAAACAAACTCATGTCCTATCTTCTAAAAATACAAAACAAGTTGCTGTCCTATATTAGATGTGTAATTAGAAAGTGTGTGTCATATCTAATAAATAAATATAAAATGTAAGATTAAACACCATATTTACTTCATTTTAAAAATCTTTAGATTTTTTTTTTTTTTTATATAATTTTCTCTCCAGTTATATCAGCTGAGGAATTCAAGCTCCTAGAAAACTTTTGTTTACTTTGTCATGTTTGTTCCGTTATTTATATAGTGAATTCGAATCCCGGTTAATTTCCATACTTGCACAATAACGTCTAGATGTGAACTAATATCCCCACAAATATTTTAGCTAAATATTTTGAATAATATATCATTCCAGTGCCTTTGAATAATAATTATTCAAATATATAAACTCACAGCAATGCGGCTTTCATTAGTATGGTCCGTTTTTTTTTTTAAATTTCTATAAATTATTCGTGTTGATAATAAATGAAGAGCGAATACATAACATATAACAAATTTTATGAATAGATACCTACAACAACAGGGTTCGAATTGACCGGCTACCTAACATGGCTACGTCAACAAATGAAATCATTTGAAGTTGGAAGATTTCAGGTCGTATGGGGCTTTAATGAATATTTGAAGGTATTTTTAGACACAAGTATAGTAGGAATATATGTTAAGAATTTTTTATATTAAATTTATGAGGCAGCAACTCAAGAATACAACGATATAAGGCCTCGACCGTGCACAGCTTTTTGTGCGTGGTAAATCGAAAGTTTTTATAAGGGGTGGATCTGTAGCTCTCCGTTATGTCAAAATATTTTTTCAGAGAGCTACAGTTCCGCAGCTACAGATCGGCCACGGCAGCTCAGTGGTACGTTTAACATTCGCTTTGTAACCGGGAGGTATCGAGTTCGAACCCCGCTCGTGCCATGGCGGTCAATCATAAGTAAGTAACCATAGTTAGAGATTGCTCCTTCACAACACGCTCGGCATTTAGAAGTGAGAATCACGGGTTTCCCGGATATGACCTTGAAAGCGAAGGCCCCGTGTCGCGGCAGGCGTAGGCAGAGTCAGGCGTTGACGCGTTTTGGTACTCTCGCTGCTACGGCCCTGAGCGCTAATCATAGGTCTAACTTTGTGGTTCTTCACTTACAACTGGTCCCGTCTAAATGTGAGTGAAAACTTTTGGAAGGAATAAACAATACTATTGATATACGAGAAAAGTTCAAAAAGTGTTTCAGTATATACATAGTACTAAATAAATAATATACGAGAAAAGTTCAAAAAGTGTTTCAGTATATACATAGTATTTTTCCGTGACAGAAGAAAAACGAACGGTGGTTTTTTTAACGATTCAATCAATTGGTAATTGATGTCGTGCTTAATGAAAAAAATCACTCAAAGTACAAAATCGGTGTACAACGAAACGTGTTTAACGTGAGGTGTGTGTACCGTCACAACACATACCTTACTAAGTCCATCATGGGTCATCATCGGGGAACATAAAACACGAGTCGACTGTCAATTCTAAGTGTGACCCTGGTCAGATGTTCGAGACAGAACAACGGAACGTTGTTAATAGACGTAAATAAAAACCGGACTGGTGTATTCATGTAACGGGAATTTTGATATAGTGGATTTTTGGTTCTAATTGATAGTTACATGTTTCCAATATGACCTGGACTAGCCGCTACAGCGAGAAGGTAATAAGTTCTTATATATATTTAATGTTTTAAAGATAAGCTTCACCTATATGTTTCGTACAGTTCGATCTGATATCAGCAATAGTACCAACATAAGAAATCTTATACAAAGAACACTTAATTTCTTCGAATTCGTAGGTTTTTAACCTTTAGTGTATCTTTGACAGAGAGAATATCTGTATTTTGATAAAGTGTCCGTTATTGTAGTGTATCTTTGACAGAGAGAATATCTGTATTTTGATAAAGTGTCCGTTATTGCAGTATATCTTTGACAGAGAGAATATCTGTATTTTGATAAAGTGCCGGTTATTGCAGTGGCCTCGTTTGACAGCCCTCTTTCACTTGGATAATGGAATTGACACAGAAATTCACGAAAATGGACGTTACGAAACGACCTTTCAGGAAACTAATTCGGAACCTTTCTATAAATTCTATCTTCATCCGGATGACATCGGGAGAGGCAGGAGTGTGAGTCAGTATTCCATGCAGAATGCTGGTAGATCGGCGGGGAAAAGCTCGAGTTCCAAATCCTGCAACATACGGGTATTTCTTGGAACAATGCTGCTATTCAGTTTGGCGGGAGTGGTAGCAGTCGCCGTGACTTTAGCTGTATTGTGTAAGTGGTCGTCCTGTTATGAAATACCATTTCCATATTTTCATTGATGCAAACATTATTGTTATAAAACGAGAATGAATGTCATTTTAGTAAAACCGGAATAACGAGTCTGGAGACCATAAACAGAAAAAGTGAAATAAAAGTTCAAGTAAAAACGATTAATTCAGTAAATTTTCAATCTCCCATTCTAATTCAATACACTTGAAACACCATTGCACTTAAACTTTGCTGACAATTATGAAAGGGGTTAGAGTTATATTCATTTGACATTCAGTTTATGGTCACTGAGATGGGAATAAGCTAGAATATTTCTCAGATTGTGGAACTCCTGTGATAAAAGATTTGTAGGTTTTATTAATAGTGAAATATTCAGACATGTTTCTTACATCCTTTTTGAAAACAAAATTACATTATGGTTAGAATACCCATGTGTTTCTCTCATATACATTCATTTAGTAGATCATGAATTTACAAAAAAATCATATCTAAAGCAAGATTTACAAATTGAAATTGAACCAAGTTATCGTCGCAGTTCACACTACTTTAAGTTTTTGGGGCATTCCATTTAGTATCATAAAACAGGGTCTCTCTCTCTCTCTCTCTCTCTCTCTCTCTCTCTCTCTCTCTCTCTCTCTCATAGTAGCCTTGGGGAAGTAACAGTCAATTAATTTCTCATTATAATTTCCGATTACTCCTATTGTTCAATCATGTCAGTCATCGATGTCTTGATCAGCGGTAATTAAATGAGACTCCTCGGTTCTCATCATACATTAGGTAAACATGTTTGTGGCGAGCTTACGTTTGTGTGAAAGAAAGAAGTCCGTTATAGTAACGGTCACCAATCTCACTTTTAATACATCTTTATTCACTTCCGGACTTTATAACAACAGCAATACCCCCCCCCCCTATAAAAACTGTTATGTTATATATTTATTTATTATATAATATTTTCAAAATGTCTAAAACCTTTTCTCATGATACTTACATACAAATACATTGTTTGATACAACATTCTAGAAACTTGTAATGATCTTCATATTCATTTATAACTGTATCTTATTTTTATATCTTCATATTCAGTTATAACTGTATCTTATTATTATTATTCTTATTATTATTATATCTGTAACTATTCCGTCCCTGATTCATGCAGACATGTGTATACTATGTACGAACATGATATATAAACAAAACACAAAAGCCCACCGTGTGGAACACTGAGTTGTACAAATAAATGCAGCTCGGCAGACTAAGCTCGTATATAAGAGAACTTACTGACCGTTTGGTCAAACACACAATTAGCCATTCTATTTATTCCAGACGTTTTATTACCTCTGGAAGTCCTTATGACAGTTTTAGCGCAATATTTGTGTGGTTTTATTTTTCTTCGAAAAAGAAAACAACAACCAACTCTTGATAGTATGAACACTGTGAATATAAGTCTATGTATTACACACGTGACTGGATATATGTGTGTTTGAATGAGTGATATTTGGTTGTTGTCATGTAATTAATTTTATATAATACAGGTATAATACAGGTACGTGTCGAACACGAGGCACGTGTGGACATTGTCTAGCGGCATGTTAGATAAGAATTGTCGGCTCTTAGCAGTAGTTTTGCATACATGTTTATTTCGAGCATTTAGTGGTTACTTTTGTGTGAAAGAAAAAAATCTATGTGCATGGAGTATAACCAAGCTCACGTTTATTGCATCTTTATCTACCTCTTGACATTAAAGACATAAACTTTATTCCATCAAACCTGATATAAAAAAAACTATGGAGGAAGGAAATGCAATATTATTATTATTAATATTAGGCAACATTTATAAAGCGCATTAAATACATCAGTTAATCTAAGCGCCTTACGTAATACATTTGAATAACCATAGTGGACAGATAACTCTGTAAGACATTCATAACAAACTAAAAGAGATTGATTGATTGTACCTTGCTTAACGTTTCGCTCGAGAATTTTTCACTCATACGGAGACGTCACTAAGACCGGTGAAGGGCTTCAAATTCAGGCCCTTGCTCGGCGCTTTCGGCCATTGAGCAGTGAGGGTTCCTTAGTGTGCCACACCTACTGTGACACAGAACATCCGTTTTAAGGTCATTTCTGAGGACTTGTGACATTCACACCTAATGCCGAACATTTGGCGATGGAACTGTCACTACCTGTTTTAACGACTAAGTTCTGTCGCGGCCGGGATTCGAACCCCGGCCTTCCGCATGCGGGACAAACGCTTTAACCTCTAGGCCACCGCGATTTTTTTTTTAACTATATATATATTTTTTATTTGGAAGCATACAATTTTGGTTGGGATAAAATATCCTAGGATATTCCCACTTATTCCTCACCTATGGTGCCAGGAGCCCATTGGATTGGATGGATTTCTTTTTTAATTACATACGTATATACACACTCACACACACATACATACATATACACACACATACATACATATATATATATACACACACATATATATATTTAAATCATACACTATATTACTTCTAAGAAAATTAATATATAAGACACATACATATGCATACATATAGATATATATTCATATACATAAATTCGATATTTATAATACTATAACAAATACATATAAATATGGTAGAGATATTTTTCAATAAGCCATGCTACCTGTGGGGAACAGCCGTAAACACACAATGTCCATATTTTCCCCTTCAGGCAGCTCCACTGAAGGACAGACTTCTTCAGATAATCTGACTATTTTTTATTATTATCATCACAAAGTCATAGAAATATCATAAAACCATTTATAATTGAAGTTGAAATTCAATGTTTTATAAGTCTCATATTGGTACATTAACTTTGTTTTTACAAAATAGGAAATGTCATTAATATTTTCTTCTTTATTTTCATATCTTAACTTCATCTTTATTTTATATATGTAATAAGCTGTATATGATAATAAATGATTTATTGAAGTGGTAGTTTTATTTTCTTCATGAAAAAATCCTAATGCAACATGTTTCCATTTTAAATTAAATTTCAAATGATTTTCTAATTTCTTCCATATTAATTGCACGTTTCTACACTCAAAGATTAAATGTTTTGTGTCTTCGAGTGTTTGGCAATACGGGCATTGCTTGGATACATTCTTATTCCATTTGTGAACAGATTTATTATTATTAAGTAGATTTTGTAAGAGTTTGTAATTAAATTCTGCTAATTGCTTGTCTTTGATTTTAATAATTTTTGACTGATAAATATTTGTTTTATTTTCTTCAAAATTGAAATTGAAGCTTTTTGCCCAAAATCTCTCACAGTAGGGTTTAATAAAGATTTTATTGATAAATATATCATATATTGTTTTGCTATTTATCAAGTTTAGGGGTATTCTTCTCTTGTTTTCTAATAAAATGTTACTTTGTTTTCTCATGTTTATATAGACTCCTTTTGAAGTATCGTACCTACTGTGATACAGAACATCCGTTTTAAGGTCATCTCTGAGGACCCGTGACATTCACACCTAATGCCGAACGTTTGGCGATGGAACTGTCACTACCTGTTTTAACGACTAAGGTCTGTCGCGGCCGCGATTCGAACCCCGGCCTTCCGCATGCGGGACGAACGCTTTAACCTCTAGGCCACCGCGATTAATATACCATAAAAATTTCGTATCAAAGTGATTAAATAATTAGAAAATTTTGAGTCCATGTGATAAAACCTTTTTTTTAACAACAATTCTTATCAATCACCATAACACAATTTGATACACGTATATATGTGCATAAAAATCCATTCAGATCGAGTGGCATGATTATGAATGACAAAATCCCTCTTCATCAGAACCATTACCAGATTAATATCTAATCTATAATATGCGTATGTATGATAAGGTAAGGATAAATAAGCTTTTGATCTATATAATATGAAAGGTGAAGATAACGAAAAATGATCAATCTCAAAAATCCCATAAGCAATACAAAATAGATAGTTGGGCAAACACGGACTCCTGGACACACCAGAGGTGGAATCAGACAAACACGGACCCCTGGATACACCAGAGGTGGGATCAGACAAACACGGACTCCTGGACACACCAGAGGTGGGATCAGACAAACACGGACCCCTGGATATACCAAAGGTGGGATCAGACAAACACGGACCCCTGGATGTACCAGAGGTGGGATCAGACAAACACGGACCTCTGGACACACCAGGGGTGGGATCAGACAAACATGGACCTCTGGACACACCAGAGATGTATTTATGATACAGATACTTACCGGAGCATAGATATACATATTATATAGATCAAAAACCTATTTATACAGGAGTAATTCATATTACTGTAAATTCCTAAATTTACTCGAGGACTATTATCTCGTGATTTCGCGAGAGACATCACTCGTGAAATAAAATAATTCGCTGTCTTTTGTTAAAGTGCCTGTAAAAACTCTTGATTCCAACGCGCGATTTGATGTATACGATTCAATACGCCGTATAAGTACTAGTGTAAAATAGGGAATCTACAGTACAAAGATTAAAAGTCTATATATACCAAATCATCTACAGTATACATACAAAGATTAAAAGTCTATATATACCAAATCATCTACAGTATACATATAAAGATTAAAAGTCTATATATGCCAAATCATCTACAGTATACATATAAAGATTAAAAGTCTATATATACCAAATCATCTACAGTATACATATAAAGATTAAAAGTCTATATATACCAAATCATCTACAGTATACATATAGAGATTAAAAGTCTATATATACCAAATCATCGACAGTATACATATAGAGATTAAAAGTCTATATATACCAAATCATCTACAGTATACATACATAGATTAAAAGTCTATATATACCAAATCATCTACAGTATACATATAAAGATTAAAAGTCTATATATACCAAATCATCTACAGTATACATATAGAGATTAAAAGTCTATATATACCAAATCATCTACAGTATACATACATAGATTAAAAGTCTATATATACCAAATCATCTACAGTATACATATAGAGATTAAAAGTCTATATATACCAAATCATCTACAGTATACATATATAGATTAAAAGTCTATATATACCAAATCATCTACAGTATACATATAGAGATTAAAAGTCTATATATACCAAATCATCTACAGTATACATACATAGATTAAAAGTCTATATTATTTTCATCATCGGTTTTAGGAAAGGAGTATAGGGATATTAGGGTTTTTAGAAGAGGCAGTCAACCCCTTTCCCGGGAATATCTAAATAATTTCAAGACCTATTAATATTCATAAACTAGTATACAGTATCTATTGACTATTAATATTCATAAACTAGTATACAGTATCTATTGACTATTAATATTCATTAACTAGTATACAGTATCTATTGACTTAGAGAAAGCGTATGCAAAGACTAAAGCAAATTCTTTGTATATGTATAATTCTCTAAAGAAAACAGTGTCAGAATAGACGACCCCTTGTTTTGATTAAGACTTTCAGTGTGATAGAAAAACACAGGAAATTCTTATATGAGCATGTTACATGTACGAATACATTTAAACCGATAATGTAGATCGTAATGCAGCACATGTAACCGGGGGGGAAAACCCCGCATCGCTAATCAAACACACCTATAATTAATTATTGTCGTTGGAAGAAGGCTGTTGAGTTCCTCAGTTTTTATCAACCTGCATAGGGAACGACCTATCAATTTTATTGTATCATAGGGAACGACCTATCAATTTTATTGTATCTGTAATTTCATTTTTCTGCCACTCAAGGATTGATCATTCTCCGTGGAATGTTGTGAACACGACAGAGGCGTTTATCATTGCACCTGAGAATCTGCACCTATTGTAGTCGACATTTAGAATGCTTTCTGAATAGGTACTTTGCATCATATACAGTCCCTACATTATGATTAAGTTAAATGCAGGATACTGCGGCAGTTTGACAGATCAATGTAAACTCGGGTGCAATGGCATCATCAGGAGAGGGAGATAAATCGGAGAACTCTTTTATTTTAAAGGCGAACACTTTCTAACTCTCCACGCATAAAAATGCATTGGTGGATTTAAATTATGGTGCATACATATAAATTGACTTCTCTGTACACACGATAAATTTACCAAAAAAAAAAAAAAAAAAAAAAAAAAAAAAAAAAAAACAAACAAAAAACTCCCATTTACTATGACTTTCAATAGAAGTTCATGCAAGTTGAGCAAACACCTGCCTAAGATTTGTACAAATCAGATTTGGGTCGGTGAGCTACATGTGTGTCAGATCTGACCGTTCGGACATGCTCCTAAGTAGGCGTTAATCACTTTGTATCACATGTTTTAGGATTTATTACATTTGGGATTCCTTCTGACATTTTCCTCTCTACATTTCCTTCTATGTAGCACATGAAACCGCGTATATAGTAAGAACAATATAATGCGTAATATACTCTTGAATGTATATATATTTGTGTTGGAAAACGAAATAAGGAACAGACAAACGTGCAGGTAGCGTGTTGTTTTCCTGTGATAATAGTTTTATATATCGTGTACTTGTCGAACACGAGGCACGTGTGGACATCAACCAGATGATAAAATAACTATATCAAACTAACAAGAATATAAGGTGTGTCAAGGTGCCATATTTTCGTACGTAAATATTTGGACAATGAGAACGTTTTCCTTTTTTATTCAAACTCAACAATTTAGCACCAATAGAGATGTCACCATCAGAGGTGTATATATTTTACAAGCATGCATTTTTGAAAAGGTTTGAAAAGAAATAGGTACATTTTGGAATATACTACGTATAATTAATATTTTTAGTGTCTCAACCACATGCTTCATCGCACAGTCCGATAAAAAGTAAGTAACTATAAAACAAATAACGTATTTTTACTTAATTATCATGTTACAAAAAAATGATGCCGATGACGAATTGAATATTGTTGTTTTATCATACAAATGTTCATATGTAGATGACGATGAAGCATTTTCAAAGGAATTTCTGTCACAAAAAGAGAAGGTTTTGTCACATGAATTATGCGGGTTGGTAAGTTGTAATGGATATTAATTTTGATAAATTTTAATATACGTTATATATACCGTATAAGTTTTACATACTGTAGATGCTGTTCAGCTTGACTATGTGACCTTTGCTATTCACAATTAAATTGTCTTCCCTTTACAGATGAAGGATATGTTTAAGCTGGATGCTAACGAGAATCGCCCAGTGCAGGACTGTTCCGTGTCTCTTCTGATTCAGTAGGTTCTCTCTGTTGCAAAAATTTACATTGTTGAACTAGTAGTATTAATGTGCATGGAAGCTTAGTGATACCTAATGTAACGGCCCATTTCCTTCAAATGAACAAGAGAAGATAACTAACGATCAATCTCATAACCCCTATAAAGGATACAAAATGAAGAGATGGGCAAACACGGATCCCTGGATATACCAGAGGTGGGATCAGGTGTCCAGGAGGAGTAAGCATCCTCATTGAACCCCCCGCCGTGAGCCCTCTATCTTGATCAAGTAAACGGAGTAATCCGTAGTCAAAATCTGTATGTAAAGAACGACCTATCAATTGGTATAAAACACGTTAAATAGTATTGGTCCCAATGATAGCTTGTATTTTCAAATTTGAACATTACAACGACCATAGAATTTGCGAAATGCTGACTGCAATTTTAAATATAAGATAACAGAAGGAACTATATAAACGTGCATGCAGGTTGAATACGAATTGACATACTACATAATTCCACATTCTTTTCAAGGGATGGACATATGAAAGTTAATTTCAAAGTTCCAGCAACGGATAAACTGATACAGGAAGAAATAGAGAAAATCAAGAAAAATGTTTTAAAGAATATCAAGGACGTAGATATTGGGCTCGGCGTCGTATCCAACACTGACGACGTAAGTATTTACAAACAGGACGACAAGAAATTGACTACAGTGGAGATAATTTTAACAACGACTAAGCCTCTCTCTGGTGTGACACATTCAACAACGTCACACGACATCATTACCACGAAGGATATAGAAACAGCGAAAATGGAAACTGCTGAAGACGAAAAGGTACCAAAAGCAACAGACACCCAAATATTAACAACTGAATCAACGGACTACACGCAATCAAAGGAAACAACTGCGTTACCTCTTGATTCGACAACTGGACAGAGAATACAAAGAACCACAGGGCCACTTCCTGATCACACCAGCATTAATGATGTTCCGTTTTTATCTCACCTTAACAAAACAGTAAAAGATTTGATTCAAGACTTTCACAATGAATTTGAAGTTACAAAAGATCCATTTATGGATCACGATCACTTAGTCTCTGACTTCGAACACATAAAACAACACTTAAATGGAATGGGTCATACCCGACTGCAGTACGTGACCTCAACGGTAAAATCATCGACAGACTACAATGAGAGTCCTGTAACTCCGTCTGAAAGAAATCAACACCTTGATCTAAATTTGGATGCCAATGATACATTTGATTTCACTGGATTAGAATTTCCTCAAGGAAATTCTTCTTTCAAGGAAGAAAGCCTGAATGACGACACTTTGATGATTAATAATCAAAATATCACAAAGTCGTCAAGTGCGTTTAAGTTTCTAGACAGCTCAAGATTTACAAATTCCACTGATAACGCAACTGATCTAGATGATTCATCAAAACTAGGCACTAGTCGTTCATTGAATAATTCCCACCTGGATTTCAATTTCAACGATACATGGAAATCAAATAGAGAGACAACTTCAAAATATCCCATAGACGACTCAGATACAAAACCAACGACAACCAGTCGTATTAACCTTGCAAGGTCCACACCGATTGTTACATCAAAGGATATCACCACGGTATCTCCATACAAGTCTTTAGTATTGACTACGCCTTCCCTACAAGATCTATATCAGGATTTCTTGTGGAATTTTGGTGCTAGGATATCAACAACTTCCAAACCAGACATTCCATTTCATGATCACACAGCCCATAGCTCCCCACACACCGAATATCAACACGACGAAAAACATGGTCTTAGTCACTCACCCATGAACGTCAAAACGGAAACCATTGGACCTGAGCTAAAACTAACTGAACATTCACATTTCAATTTTCATGGACTGTCATTGGAACAAAATGACACTTTCAATGAGACAAACAGAGAACACGACACCACACATATACACAAACACGATGAAACTGTGCCTCATCATCATTTTTCTTTTCCGACGTCCCTCCCAGTGAATCCCATATCAACTAATAAACTATTCAAAGGGCTTAAGTTTAACTTCGATGGACTATCACATAATTCTAGTGTTTCTCAAGACCCAAATGGAACTTTGATTACCACTGTCGACAGCTTAAACCAGGTTAGAGATCCGAAGAAAGAAAATTTCAATGAGACAGTAAAAGTGCAAGCCATGAGAGAATTAAAGAAAGTAGACCTTAATTCACTTGTCACACCTATATCAAGTTTCTCGTCTACTTATATGGAGCCAGAAAGTCCCTTTTCTACTACGCATGGGAATAGCTCCACGATATTACCAACATTTCCCTCTGAAGTTCTCTTATCAAGCACAATACAAGCAGAACGAGTTTTATCCATGGTCTCAGAAAACCCCTTGGATACATCTCACTTGCTTACTCAAAAAGTCGCTGCAGGAGATGCCATGTCAAGCAGACCACATTCGTCTTATAGGACGAAAGACGAACAATCGAAAAGTTTGAATCAAATGAAACTCTCCGTTATGAAAGACACCCAATTTGATGGGATTCATAATGCGGTGTCTGAACATATCAAAGAACCATCTTACTCAACACACGATAAGCCTGCAGTAGATTATACTAAACCACCTTTGATATATTCATCTAGTGCGGTTCTATTTGAAGAAGTGTCCATCAGTTCTAAAGCATTTGTACTGGATGACATTTCATTCCCACAACATTTATCTTTTCCTGAGCAAAGACTTGTGGACCACACACTACTGAAATTACCTGTGATGTCAACTCGACCCACCCTTGATGCTTCATTATCAATTAACCATTACGACTTTAATCAATTACATGAGCTAGGAGCGGAAACTCATACAGCAAAGTCTTTAAATACACTTCTACAAAGTGATACTTTGAAAAGAAATTTGGAAAGTGCAACATACGCATCTTCTCATTCACAAAGATTAGTTTCATCTTTCGAAAAACCTTTAGATTTTGATAAGACATCCGTTATTTCCTCATTCACAGCACTGTCAGAAAAACCTCCAAGTAGTTACCAAAGAAGTCAAACGTATGATATTTCAAAAAAGAGCATTTATTTTCCAAATAATTACGATGTTTCAAACGATACAGATTTGTTTTCTCTAAAAAATCGTTCTCCCGAAGTGCTTTCAAATCATCTAACATATAACCAACCTAATATTAAACTCTCTGCATATCCAAGTCTGGTACACCTCTCTACATTAAATTATCCGATGTCATCGCAAATACTATCTAATGAACTGTCCAATCTTCCATTCCATAAACCTCTATTTACCCAAGAATTGAAATCAATTCAAGTTCAAAATAAAGGGGTGGATCATTTGTCGTCGGGTAAATGGATTCAGCCTTCTAAAACATTTTTCGATACATCTAGTGTTATTCTACATGAAACAGTGAATGAGCCGGGAGCCTCGATTAACACTTTTAGGAGTGGTTCAAGAATCGAGAGAAATGAAACATATGCACAAACCCCAATTTCTTCTTCCTCAAGTATATTTGTTGACAATATTAAGAATACTCGGAGTGATATTGCATTAAATAAGAAGAATCCCTCATCAGTTAATACACATGTTTATCTAGATGACATAACGTTCCCAGAACAGCCATGGCTTAGAGACTTGGACATTTCACACACGAATTCGTACACAACACTTCTCCCAAGCAATGTCCTTGAATCTAGTATGACCGACTCTTTGAATTCCAAGACACATCATTCTACTATCGTTTCATCACACATGTCACAAGGAAATTCTGATATTCATAAAATGCGTCGATCATCGTCTCCTGCAACTTTGGCATCCAGCTCATCACATAAGGAAATACTTTCTATTGGCTCAAATGTGGAACCAATTCATGATAAAGAAATAGGAGTATTTCAAACAAATCTTCCATGGGATGCACTCTACATAAAACCAACAAAGTCAAGCCTTTTAGATAATGTGCCGTCGAGAGATAGAGGGCAAAGAAAACACCAAGGAAAATTGACAGTTCTTCATCTTAGTAGTTCTTCAGATGTCGGTACGAGAATTCATCACCGCACCCCAACGATATCTGTCTATACCGTCACACATGAACCAATTGTTTATCTCACTATTGATACGCGTCCAGTGATAGATTCCTCCTTGTTGATACAACCGACACCCAGAGTATCTTTACAAGCAACATTTTTCCAAGATCGTAAAAAGCTGGAGAGTCTTCGTATTCAGGGAAGACGGGGAGTGTTAAAGATAAAGAGGGGTTCTGACGGCTCTAGTTCTGGAAGGAATACGGAAATTCCTACGAAAGTTGATGTAACTACAGCACGACCAAAGCTGACAGCAGCTCAAGTCGCAGCTGTTCGAAGGAAACTGGCTCGACTGAGAGCAGCTAGGATGCAGAATTTTCGAAGACGACAAAATTCGTTAGCACGCATGCAGTCTGGAATCACGGACGATTTCCCGCTAAGACGCCAAATATCCGGTAGTAATACAGCAACAACCCTGGTGGGGAGAGGTCTTAATGTGAATAACAGTGGAAGACGTTCATTACAGAAACCGACAGCGCCACCTAGGACTCGAAGGACGACAGAAAATCCTCGACAACGTATTGACAGAAACAGACTGTTCCCCGGTTTTAACGCTGACAACCAATTCAATAGAAATTTTTTCAATAACATGCGATGGAACGGATGATCAAATGCATCTTGTAATATTGATTGTCTCGTATATAATTGACGTTTTGATTTGCCTCATTTTATCATGCTCTAAAACATTTTTGACATTTTGTACATATTCTACATTCAATAATATGTACATGTAAGTAAGTAGACAGTTAAAATATTTGATAATGGTTTGTTGTGACAGAAGAATATCATATCGCTCAATATACTTGTTATAAAAATAAAGAAATCCAAAGGACACGGAGACCATTACGATTCAGTGTTTCAATGATACTCAAACAAGGGCGCACCAAAGCGCAGCAACCCCTTACGACACGGCAGAAGTCAACGAATATCATTCACAAACAACTATGACCATGCCATTTGATCTAGAAATTAAGATTAATAAATCAAAGTACTTCACGACGATTTACAAAAGTTAATACTTCTCGTCGGCTCAGATATTGGCGTGAAGAGGTAATTGATTAATAGATATTTTCTTCCGCTAACAATCCCCGCGGATAGTATGAAGCTGACAAATTTTGTAGAATTCTTCATTTTGTTTGCTGTTTTCCGCCACACTCAACAATTTTTCAATTATTTGGTGGCGCCCAGTTTTTATTGGCGGAAAAGAGAACCCAGATACAATGTACCTTAGAAGAAAAGTGAACTGGGAAACTTTCTCACTTAACGGCGGTGAAAAGCCGAGTGATTTTGAGCGCAATGCTCTAACCACTCGGCCACGGAGGTCCGTTGTAGAGTTCGTCATTCTGTCTAAAAATACGACTAGTACTATTATATATGATGTCATCTATTTATCACCGACTGTGACATTTTGACAGGAAAATATTACTTCATTTTACAGGCAATACAGTACTGTAAATGTCCCCGGTACTTTTATACGATTACCATAACATTAAATCAGTGACTGTTACTGCAAAAATTGTCAAAATTGCTCTTTACACTACTTGCACAAGATCAAATCGATAAACTGACATCAAATATTAATCACACACACACACACACACACACACACACACACACACACACACACACACACAAAGTGAATATAATAAAATCAGCCAGAAAGCTAAGTCACAAGAGAAGGGTTTCAGGCAGTATAGTTCTGTTCTTTCTGCCATATTTTAGTTTGCAAACAACAATCTGAACTATAACTGCAGATTGGTATGTGCAAAATTCTTACGTTAGAAAGCGATTCATAGCTGCCGAATCATTCTTGAGGCGAGAGGAAAGTATTCCTCTCAATTTGTTTCTCTTAAATCAATGATAAAAAACTAAAACAACATTGATTACATGTATTTATTATCACCGGTGAAGTATAATTATTAAGGTAGTACTCTACATCGTCATAATGGCTGACTTCCTTTAAAAACATGGATGACAAAATCGATATCAGCAATATTTGACTTTTCCTTTTCCATTTAAATACCTAGCCGAGTAGCTCAGTAGGTTAGAATACCGACTGCTGAACTGTAGGTCGCAGGTTCGAGTCCAGCAGGGGTTTTAAATTTTTTTCAGATTACCTTCTACTAAAACTGTATTTTTTGACAAAATAAAGTAAATTTGAAAATTTGAAAATTCAAAATATTTTTGTACATGTCCTACACTTTTCATCTACATCAAATTTCTCTGGTGTAGCATACCTCCTTAATGTTGCTTATCTCTAGAATGAAAGATTAAAGAAAGACTTCTTCTGCTAAATCTAAATTACACTATTAAGTGAACTTTATTCCCGTCAAAAGTTTGCACAAAATTCAAGTTGTATGAAAAATCCCCACGAGGCGCAGAATTGTAAATGTTAAAAGGGGGCATGATTTCTAATATTCCTCCATTTTCAGTGGTGTTTAGACTTCGTTGTTGCAATTAATGTGGAAGCCCCCCCCCCCCCCCCCCCCCAAAGATGGTATGAAAGGAAACAGTGTTTTAACCCTTTCTCTACCGGCACATTTTAGAGGTTTTTAAAGACTAAATGACAATATTTTTACATCGAATAAAATCTGCATGTATCACGATTTGGGATAGGCATATGACATATAATTTTGTTAGGAATTGGACAGGGAATAATTTCTTATAAAGTTTGTCAAGGTATCCCATGACCTCAAAGAGATATACGGGGTCAAAGGTCATATATGTGCACATTTTTGCAATTTTTTCTCTCTGAAATATATATATTACGACCCCTCTCACTAAATTAGAGTCAAAAATAGGAAATTCTAAATGTATGAGCTGATGTGTCTTTGAAAATACTACAAACGAATCACAATCAAATTAATCAATTTTATTGACAAACAAATAATTTTGGTTGCTAAGTAACAACACTTGTAGTACAATTTTGACCATAATTTGCCTTTCTACATACATTTGACACAATTTAAACACAATTACATTGAATGATGATTAGTAAATGTCACATTATTTTAAAAATATAATCTTTAAATAAATCTTAATCATTTAAAAAGGTTTTTAACAAAATATATGATGAGGAGAATTAAGGTCAAAAGTCATAAAATGGAAACTTTGTACTTTATATACATTGTGAATATCCATCATTTTCTAATAATATGACGTTTTGCCATTCTATTATGTTCCACTAAATAGAATAAATATTGCAACATTAAAACAAAGATCTTTATTGTTAATCTAAAATAATTTAATTTTTTGCATTCAAATATATTTGGTTGCTAAGCAACAGAAGTTACAGCACCTTATCAAATGTTATCAAAAAATACTATTTAGACTGTCTACCCGTTTTTCCTCTGCAAGTTCAACATACACGAATGTTCAAGTACTTACTTTCAATCACTAGATTTAAATGTACTTGCATCATATTTAACAAAAATGTTCTTATATTCAACCTCTTAAAACTTATTTCTAGACATCATTCCTGATACACTGTACTGGGTTGTTCCGATAGGGGCATGCATTGACCAATATCTGTCTATCGACTGGAACTTCACAGCAAACATGTATAAGATAATGCACAAAAATCTGGAAAAAAAGAATTTCTTAATACTTAGTCCTAAATACTAATGTACATGTATTGTCAGAGCTTTTGAATGCTCAATTGGCTCTGTAAATGTTTTCTATAGTCAAGGCCCTCTGAAAATTACTAGTATGCATTAATTACTTATGAAATTTTATCAGAGGTAATTGTAGTACACATCTAATAAATGTGTTAGACGCACAGCAAGATTAATTTTGGTAAAGATAATCTTTTTATTATGCATTTTATTATTCGTTTTAAACTGAAAATCACTGCCACAATATCGGTACTTTAAAACTAGTAATACCTGTACAATTCCTCTTCAGTGAGAGGATGTGAACTTCCTTGGGAAGCATAATGACAATCCTTCCCCCTAGATATGACCATCTCAGCATAATGGTTGGTGGCAATACAGATGGAGAAAACCAAATCTTCTGTCAAAAACAGCTTCCTAAAATCTGCAGTTCTCTGAATAATCGGGTCCCATATCTGAAAGGAAATTGCAAATAAAATCAGTATTGGCCACCATACCTTTTTTGTCAGCATTTAGATAACTTGTCATACCTTATAATTAGAAACAGAATAATGATTTTACATTTTTTGTCTCTTTTTGTATGTATGTGATACTTAGTAATGCAGTAAAAAAAAAAAAACCAGTAAAACACGCATTTCAGTGTATCATGACGCCATGATTCCATTTGTGAATGTATTATCTGGATTTATTTATTATTATTTATTGTTAACCAAATGTATACAGATTTAACCCTATATTCAACCTCAAAGAGTCATACCAACTGAGTGTCAGGTTGTCATTCTGAATGAAATACCACAGTTCTTGGATCAGGTGTCCCTGTGTCCTTCACATCAGCATCCTTCCATCGCATGCCTGGATTTGCCAGCAGACTGTCACTAGCGGACGATACCTGGGAACTTCCCACTAAATATTGGGATGTCAATACCCTTTTTAAAGATGAAAAGAAATTACAATTAAGAATTGTTGGTTTATGTTTTAAAGCATATAAGTTTCATGGTAGCAAGGGACAGTTTCGCACTTAAGTACAGCTCAAATTTATTTAAAGATAGAGATGTCCTGTATTTGAAGTGACATTTGGTAGGGGATTGCGTACGTACATGTGTTAGAAATGATGGAATATTTTATTATACATTGCAAGTACGTAATGGAATAAAAGATATGCATGATGTAGGTGTCAGCATTATGCCTAGCATATACAATGGGGGGGGGGGATACTGAAGAAATTCAGGTTAAAACCTACAGGGTCCAGCGAAAATACTGCAACTCTGAGGGAAAGTATGTGACCCCAGATATAAAAGTAGAATTGAATTGGTTCTTCATGGTACACAGTGTCTAAATCCCCTTGCATGGTACTCAGATGAGGTGTGGATTTAGTCGAAATTAGAGAAAATCTAGGCAAGATCATAGCTCATAGCATACAAGTACCAGCATGTATGGATCACATGTAATTTATGGTCATAAGCTACTAAGTGTACATGTTTATAAAATACATGCATTTGGATAAAAGAGAAATGTATATGATTTTTCATTAGCCTGTCATAATCAGACTTTGATGTTACGTCCCCCCCCCCCCCCCCCCCCCCCCCCCATATTTAGACGAAGCCATTCTTTCACTTTAAATGCTTTCTTTAATTTAATGGCTTTACTTACTTTATTGATTTTTGCATAGTCAAAAAATAGAAGAAATTTCCAAAAATATGATATATAGATCATATATCTTATGACCGTAATTTCAAAGATTTAGAGGCACTCCTTTTGCATTGCCCTGTTTTTACGCGCCATCGGTCAAATTGACCGGTACGGTAGAGAAGGGGTTAATGCAAACCGAACTGAAAAATTTCATTTTGCGACGAAAGATAACTTCATGAAATGTAAAGATAACGAACAGTGATGAATCTCATAACTCCTATAAGGAATACAAAATAGAGAGTAGGGCAAACACGTATACGATTTTGTATTTCTAAGATGTTTGAGCGAGTTCCATGATATTAAGGAGTATGTTTTATGGGCAGTTGTTCTTTAAATAAATCATTAATAAAAATTATTAACCAAAATATAAACTATCTGAATGTCAAATGTCCATGTATGCTTGTGCATTTTCTTCTGGTGTTGAATATATCGCATATTATTTAGACCTACATAAATCATGGTTCGTATGTTAGAACCCTACGGTTCATACCAACTGTCTATGAGGAGATCAATTTTGTTGGAAAACTTATTACAACATACAGAGTACTAAACATGTACATTACATTAACAGAACACAATATTTTAGGTTATGCCGCCAATAAAATTAATTACTTATCAAGAGAAAAAGAGATACCGGTTAAGTGTTAATTAATATATAAAATGAAGTTCATATTTTCCCACGTTTCTGGAGTGACCGCGAAGGTTGCACTTCAGTAATATGTCATGGGAGTAAATGAAAAAGGCAGGAACTTGTCTTTATATATGAGTGAGATTAATTACACATAGTATGTATATTAATTACTTGATTGTCATTTGATTGAAAGGTCGACATACACCACGTGACTAAACAAACTCACACCCATTCATCCATACTATGCGAGCGAACAGTATTTAGATAAGCGTTCGCTGCAATACACTTTGGCTTAGTTCGATCTCCATATGAGAAATTCTCGAGTGGGATGTTAAACAATATACAATAAATCAACCAATCAATCGATCATCAACCATAGTAGTTGTCTAGTTGACACCCGGAACGTAATTCCGCAAGGCTAGCTTTAGCGTGCATGTCTGGTTACTAAAGTTTAACCATTCTGTAAGCATAGGTTGCTGTGTGATAGACCAGACATGCGCAGTATCACTTCTTCCGGTTTTAACCAAAGGCAGTTCGATCGAACTTTGGTTCAACTCTAGTTACTATAGCTGATGATCGAACTAGGCCTTTATATATAACAACTGTGACATAGATACCGTATACAATTAGTTTATTATTCGTCTTACCTTCGACCTTCGTTCCACATGTGTGTACTTTAAAATCAACTTGTCCCGCAAGACAAAAGTATTTATGCTACTCGACATTCGTTGTACCGCAAATCATATCGTAATTCCATACCATAAACATCTCTATACATGTATACATATATTTAAATATCCAGTGTCCGATTCTAGATTGTCTCACCGATACCGACAGTCCAATGGTTAGGACGCTGATTTCAGGTTTCAGGTTTGGTTTTCGATCCCATCGACCGCGACAAATCTCAACAAAGGTATTGACTGATTCTTCGCCAAGCGTCCGGTATTACAACCGGAAGTCTCGGATTTTTACGGCTGTGACGTAAATATCGAAGATCCCGTGTCACACTAGGTATTGGATAGATAAAAGACTTAAAGTTCACGGCTACAACCTTGAGCACCATACATAGATCAAATATGTGACATTTCGCCTACAGCTGGTGACTTCCTTATATGAGTGAAAAATTCTCAAATGACAAGTAAAATCAGGTAAATTAACAATCACACATACAAATCTACATACAACCCAATGAAATATTTCTCCTTATGCCACTCTGCTTGGATTCCAACAAATCAACCCTTAAATATACAGAAGATATCTTCTATCAGGGACATTTTACAATGCCCAATAAATGTTGTCAACAAAGCGTTTCTTTGAATTTCCTTTTATTCTTCATCATGAAATGAGATGTCTCAAAACCACAATCAGCCAACGATACCGATGTCCTCGTTTTCACTGAAATGAAAGAGAGTGAGTATTACTGATGGAATTTTCTTTCAATGAATAATAATAATAATTCCGAGATCTTCCATTCCAATTTTTTGGAAGGGAGCAGTGGCTGAAAAAAAAAATCATTGGTCAATGATTTTTTTCTAATACTTGATAAACTTTTAGGATATGGGGCCCTTAATACAAATATGTACAAATCCGGTGGAGGTTTGTCAAGAAGAGTAGACTCATTGGGGGCCGTCAGGGAAACTCAAACACTCACAACCAAACATCATTCAATTAGTTAACCGCGGTAAAATGGCTGAAGTATTGCCAAAACGACGTAAAAAATCATTCAATCAATCAATCATTTCATTTATAAGTGATCAGTGTCCTCACTACCCTAAATTTGGTGTACAAAGTCGCACGAAAGAATGAAAGTAGGTCAAGCTGTTCAATCTGAGGAAATGTTCAGTAAAGTTCAAAGTACTAAAAGAAATATAGTACGACATACTTTTATTTAGACACAAACTAATACATAAATTATTTTCACTGAAAAGGAATTTTGATTCCAAATGAATAGAAAGTCATTTATACTGGTGATAAAATTCGGAAAATTTTAAATTATCTCCCCCTGTGGAACTCTCTCCTTTAGGTAAGGTAACAAAGTTTTGGTGAAAATTGCAAGAGGGAGTATACTTCGGCACAAAAGAGAATTTTCAAATGCTCATCATTTGTTCAAATTCCCGAATCATTGCTAATTCCTAACCACGCTGGTGTACATATGGGGCTTGGACTGTCAAACTTTACCAGTCGTGTGTGTGTTAAACAGACATGGGGTTCTGTGGAAACGGAGAACATACTGTTACCAACACATAACAAACCTCTATCTGCACACTTGCGAGGGGATTCCATTATCCAAAGCTGAGATATACATGCATGAGTTAAGCATAGTACAGTTCCCACTGGTTCTGTTAGAATGATACTGTATAATACCATTACATATTATATCTACCTCCATGTATTGATATATAATGTATTGTAGCAAGCAAAGTTCGCGAAGCGACGCAAGGAGCTCGTTCCAATTATAACCCGTATAACAAACCAAAGAAGTGCATTTTATTAGGGGCCCGCATGACCCCGCATGAAATGCGGGAGCCCTATAGTAATCACATTGTCCGTTCGTCTGTCCGTCAACACTTTCTTTGTGACACGATAACTCAAACAGTTTTCAAATTTTGTACAGAAATACTTTACAATAAGAGAAAGATTTTTGGGTCATGTCACTTTGTCTGTCTGTATGTAGGGCATCATAT
Source organism: Ostrea edulis (assembly GCF_947568905.1). Classification (NCBI taxonomy): domain Eukaryota; kingdom Metazoa; phylum Mollusca; class Bivalvia; order Ostreida; family Ostreidae; genus Ostrea; species Ostrea edulis. Next base: position 18,017,135 of record NC_079169.1, read on the forward strand.
TTGTTACATGTATTATGAGTGCATCTATTTACCACTGTCTAAGGGAGATCATTCAATTTGAATTATGATATATTATAATGATATACATGTAGAAAATTTACCCCCAAAAAGTCTACACATTGTGCATGTGTAATGTTTTTAATGTGATATAAAAATTCTTGGTGTTACATGTATATTGAATTAAATGTACGTCATTCCCAGTCAACAACTCGATCGGGAACACGAAATTAAATTTCTGACATCCTGTTGCAAAGTGGGGGTATGCTCAAACGTAACTGCTTCATTGAATTATGTACTAATTGCACATTATACCTTAGAGAACTGTTCCTTTTGATAAACAAAGTCACAAAAGAAATACAAAATTAGTGTACCTTATTCATTACTGTTACCGAACTTTCATCGGTGAAAATCTCGAAATGGCGTGTTTTACTGCTTGTTGGCGGAAAAGTCCACATTTTCTACGTAAGTATTTTAATATTTGCATATGGAATATGTTAGTGCATGCATGGTATGTTTTTGCTAGAAATAAGGAACAAGAGGCCCAAGGGCCTCATCGCTCACCTGAGTTACCTTGGCCCATATCTGAAGACTTTCCGTATATATTTGCGTGTAAAACCTTAGTCCGTATTGTGGCCCCAACCTACCTCTGGAGGCCATGATTTGAACAAACTTGAATCTGCGCTGTCAGGAAGCTTTCATATAAATTTCAGCTCTTCTGGCTCATTGGTTCTTGAGAAGATGATTTTAAAGATTTCCACTATATATTTCTATGTAAAACGTTGATCTCCTATTGTGGCCCCAATCTACCCCCGGGGGCCATGATTTGAACAAACTTGAATCTGCACTATGTCAGATAAATTTCAGCTCTTCTGGCTCATTGGGTCTTGAGAAGAAGATTTTTAAATGACCCCCACCCTATTTTTGCATTTTTGTTATTATCTCCCCTTTGAAGGGGGTATGGCCCTTCATTTGAACAAACTTGAAAGCCCTTTACCCAAGGATGCATTTGGCCAAGTTTTGTTATAATTGGCCCATTGGTTCTTGAGAAGAAGATGAAAATGTGAAAAGTTTACAACGACGCCAACGCCGACGACAGACAAATTTTGATCAGAAAAGCTCACTTGAGCCTTCGGCTCAGGTGAGCTAAAAATGTCTCACCCTTGTATGTAAAGACAGATTCTATATAGATTTCTATCTTTAAAAATGTAGAACACTTTTATCAAATGTGTTTGAAAACGCTTAGACCCCAGATGTCAGAATTTCCTTTTTCTAGACATCAATATGTCAAATTGATAATCCTTTTCGAATGGTATGTACCACATTTTGTACCAGTTATGCATTTTGAATCCCTTAACAATGGGATTTAGTTGCACTCTGTTGTGTTTGAGTGGATGTGTGCCAAACAGAAGTAGAAGTAATTTACATTTGCATCAATCCCTCATAAATATGCTTTATGCTTCATGATTCCTTTTTCACAATTTTTCATTCCAATTTACAGTATCTTTGAATATTATTAATTCTAACATATATACCAACCCCAAACATTGCTAAATCAAACACAGATGTCACTTTCTTCTAATAACCCTCAGTGGGGCCCTTGCTGACCGTGTCAGTTTTCTAGTTATGTATCTCTATATATTTTCCCCTGTAATCTTATATTTTAATGTAAATACTTTCAAGTTCGTAAAAAGTATTGACGTGCAAGTTATTTGAACGTAACAGTTGAAAATTACTTGACCTTGACTTGTCTCTACATTTGGTAAAGATTTCCATATTTGGACGATGATAAAGGGAAATAGTTCAAAAGGGCAAACTCTAAACTTACAAGATAAACCATCGCATAATATAGGTATGTTTTCTCTATTACTCTAATTTCAAATAAAATATAAGAAATACACAAGAAAAATATTTTCCAAGTTTCAACAATGAGGCGAATTAGGTCGCGAAGTTCCTGGGATGTGCATTTCACATTCGGACAGACGGCACTAAAAACCTGATCTGAAATAGTTTGGTGACAACTATCTAAGTATGGTAGAGAGCAGATATTTAGATTTCTGAAACACAGTAAAATTTGGACGAAATGATACAGTAATAAAAAGAATATAGAGACTTGAGTAAGCCTATGATAATTCCATACATTGAATGATTCTGATTCAAGACAGAGAAATAGGAATTACTAATACTTAAACAACTGGATTTCAATACACTGTGCATAATAAAAGAACACTCATAAATGACGATAATACTAATATTTTACCAATTTTGACTCCTTTGCACGAAAGCAGGTATCTTAAGAAGTAGTCTTAAGAAACGCTTCAATTGCTATCATTTTGTGCATAAGAAATTCAGTGGAACATTGGGCGGGAATTGTCATGCAAAGGGGGTGTACCATTGCCCACTGTGTAGAGTTAAAAAAAAAAAACGTCAGAAAAAGCGATATTTCACGCATAATATTGTTATATATGTAATGTATGAGCATGGAGTAGTCAAATTAATGATTAAAATTATTCTTTATCGTGCTTTCACCCAACATTGTGCGCCAATCCAGCTGAAATGTTACATGTAACTGCACTTGTCTTTCTCCGAGAGGAAGCCTTTGACTAAATATCAGGACAATATCTGTATCCATAATGAAAAAGCCCGGAAAACTGTCTGACCTATTTATAGTCCAAAAGTAGGTCAAGGATGAACCAATCCAGCTGAAATGCAAACTGAACTTGTATTCCTCTAAAAGGAAGCCTATGACTAAATTTCAGGGCAATATCTGTATCCGTAATGAAAAAAGTCCGGAAAACTGTTTGACCTATTTTTTCCAAAAAGTAAGTCAAGGATGGACCAATCCAGTTGAAAGGCAAACTGAACTTGTATTCCTCCGAGAGAAAGCCTATGACTAAATATAAGGGCAATATAAGGGCAATATCTGTATCCGTAATGGAAAAAAAATCCGGGAAACTGTTTGACCTATTTTTAGGTGAAAAGTAGGACATAGATGGACCAATCTAGCTAAAATGCAAACTGAACTTGTATTCCTCTGAGAGAAAGCCTATGACTAAATATTAGGGCAATATCTGTATCCGTAACGAAGAAAAGTCCGGAAAACTGTTTGACCTACTTTTAGTCTTAATATAAGTCACAGACGGACAGACCAATCCAGCTGAAATACAAACTGAACTTGTATTCCTCTGAAAGGAAGCTTATTTGTAAATTTCAGGGCAATATTTGTATCGGTAACGAAAAAAAGTCCGGAAAACTGTTTCACCTACTTATAGTCCTAAGGTAGGTCAAGGATGGACCAATCCAACTGAAATGCAAACTCACTCTTACAATTCTTGATAGGGATATTGTGACCAAATTTTGACCTACTTCTACCCCTAAAGTACTGTAGGTCATAGTTCGCCAATCCAGCTGAAATGTTAACTGAACTTGTATTCCTCTGAGAGGAAGCCTTTGACTAAATATCAGGGCAATATCTGTATCCGTAATGAAAAACAGTCCGGAAAACTGTTTGACCTATTTTTAGTCCAAAAGTAGGTCAAGGATGGACCAATCCAGCTGAAATGCAAACTGGACTTATATTCCTCCGAGAGGAAGCCTGTGACTAAATATCAGTGCAAAATCTGCATCCATAATGAAAAAATCCCGGGAAAATGTCTGAACGATTTTTCATCCAAAAGTAGGTCAAGGATGGACCAATCCAGCTGAAATGCAAACTGAACTTGTATTCCTCTGAGTGGAAGCCTTTGACTAAATATCAGGGAAATATATGTATCCGTATTGAAAACCAGCCCGGAAAACTGTTTGACCTATTTTTAGTCCAAAAATAGGTCAAGGATGGACCAATCCAGTTGAAAGGCAAACTGAACTTGTATTCCTCCTGGAGGAAGCCTATGACTAAATATCAGTGCAAAATCTGCATCCGTAATGAAAAAAGTCCGGAAAACTGTTTGACCTATTTTTAGCTGAAAACTAGGTCATGGATGGACCAATCTACCTGAAATGCAAATTGAACTTGTACTCCTCCAAGAGGACGCCTTTGACTAAATTTCGTGGCAATAACTGTATCCATAATGAAAAAAAGCCCGGAAAACTGTTTGACCTACTTTTAGTCCTAATGTAGGTCACGGACGGACAGATCAATCCAGCTGAAATGCAAACTGAGCTTGTATTTCTTCTGAAAGGAATCTTATGTGTAAATTCCAGGGCAATATCTGTATCTGTAACGAAAAAAAGTCCGGAAAACTGTTTGACCTACTTATAGCCCTAAACAAGCAAATTGTCAGTTTGATTTGGGCTTTAATAAATGTTTGACAATATGTCTTCACACTATTATAGTGGGAAAATATGTTTTAATTATATTATGGGTAAGGATATCCCTTTTTAACTCAACAGAATTTAATACCGAAGACAATTAAAAACAAGAGATTGCTTTTATGACAAAAAATGTCTCCGTAGACCCACAAATTGGAAATGTACCAAATGAAACCTCCCCTTGATGTACTGCATGGTACGGAGGAGAAAACATAGGCAGGAACATAGCCATTATGAACTTCGATAAGCCATATAGGAGAAGCGTTCACAAATTATTTTACACCGCCCAACCCTTTTAGATCCACTATAACTTTAAGGATAACGATTGGATCCTCCTGTCCCTATAATATGCACATCTGCAAAGGCATTAAAGTATTGTAGAAAGTGCCAAGTCTATCAGATAAGCCATAAATGAGAAGTGTTCATAAGCTATTTTAAAATCCTCCACCCCTCTTAGATCCACTGTAACTTTTAGGAAAATAATTGGTTCCTCCTTTCCCAACAATATGCACAATTGGCAATGAAGCATTGTACAAAGTTTCAAATCTATCAGATAAGCCATAAATGAGAATTGTTCACAAGCTATTTTACATCCTCCACCCCTCTTAGATCCACTATAATTTTTTGAAAAATAATTGGAACCTCCTATTCCTTCAATATGTACATCTAAAATGGGAATGAAGCACTGTACAAAGTTTGAAGCGGATTATAAAAAAGCGTAAACTGACCCAAACCAGGTTATACTCGTATAACTTGCCCCAGAATTAAAGTCATTTCTTATAATTTAATGCAAGAGACAAAGATGCTAACCTTCGTTTATCAAAATGTACATAAACCCAGAAAAAATACAAGTCAACTGAGCCGCGCAATGATTCACTTAGCAACAACGACACGAAACGTCTAGCTGTGAAGATCGCCATCTTTAATCTTAGTTTTACGGAGTCTAGCCATTTATCAAAATATTGTATCGAAAGTAAAGTTTGTCATGATAGAAAATATGTGTAGACTATCCATGCAGTGCATATTTCGCTGCCCCTTAGAGATCGACTTTGAAGTTGCTCATCTCCGACAGGCTGAGAAAATACGGGAAACTGCATTGTTTAGGCCTACCCAAAATAAATAGTGTAGTATTCAAATATCAGAAAATGCAATAATTTGCGGCTTTCAACTCTGTGAAAACTTATACTAAATGAAAACTTACCCTTGTATGCAATGTTGTCGCTAATAGTAAGTCCGACACAAGAAAATATGTAAGCAAATGACAAATCACGATCCAGTGTATATGTCAACGTGTCTGACGTCATATAATAAAATGTGACGTATGAATTTCTGTTTGCTTTGTTGAAAGACGGATCAAGCAATGAAACAACTCTCACCCCCCCCCCCCCCCTTTCCCCAGTGAGAAATATATTTCAAAATGAACAGGGTAATGTTTAGTTGGCAAATCATTAATTCGAATATAATATCTTTGTTTTAATCTATTATTCGACCATACATACAGAGAACGATATTTTACAACAGTGATTTGCGTACAAGTAGATGCTACTATTGACAACGAGAAAACAACATGTGTATCAAACCGAAGTATCTTATTGTGCACGTTGACTTTCTATTCCATAGAAAGCTGAAAACAGTGCTGCGATGTAAATTTAGAGAGAGAGAAAAATAGTTCCGACATCTGGTTGTCAAGGGGGTGTGTCCCCATACCAAACCAGGTTATACAAAAATAACTTGCGTTCCTCAATTGGAATTTGACCAATCAGAGACAAGGATACAATAAGAATTAAATTATATACAATTATTGAAAGCAAAATATAACACTATCAAAAAACTAACTTACGATAGATATACATTTCAAACATTTCGGTTGAGCATCACTGAAGAGACATTATTTGTCAAAATGCGCATCTGGTGCATCAAAATTGGTACCGTATAAGTTTTACATATACAATAATTATGTCCGCTGCGAGTTTGAATGCTAATCTGAATTCACACACAAAACTATCACAAATCGGCTGGGTTTTTCCCCAATAAAAACTCATTCCTATAGTTCCCCAGATATATCCAAAATGCGTTTAATAACCAGTTCTCAGGATGCTTGTCTACCAGAGCTTAAATATCATAATATTTATAGTGTATTCATGCTAAAAATGAAGTCTCTGGAACATTCATGAAAGACAGTTAAGTAATCAGTGTTACGTCATCTTTCTACTAAAGTAACACTTATCGACAAATACCAAAGATCCAGAAAATGTAGGTAACAGGTCTCAATCTAACTGCAGAACAGTAGAGTTCTCTTAATAAATATCAGGACAGATCAGAGAGCTACAGATCCACCCCTTGTACATATGTAAAAACTTTCAATTTACGGCAAACAAAAACATGCGCACATTTGAAACCTTATATTGCTATATTCTTGCATCGTCGTCTCATAAATTTAATATTTAAAAATTTCTTACATATTTTCAAACATTTACTAAAGCTAAAATCAAACTGACAGTTCGCTTGATTACGTAATCACACTAGGTTTCTGGTCAATTCTGTAGATACATGTAATTGTATTTACCATTTATAGTTTTTGGTCTACTTGTAATCCTGATCCTCAGTACTCGTAAGAGGCGACTAAATGGAGCGGCCCTTCGGATGAGACTGCAAAAACCAAGCCCCCTGTCACAGCAGGTGTGGCACGATAAAGATTCCTCCCTGCTCAAAGGCCATAAGCGCCGAGCATAGGCCTAAATTTTTCAGCCCTTCACCGGCAATGGTGACGTCTCCATATGAGGGAATTATTTTCGAGAGGGACGTTAAACAATATACAGTCAATCACGTTATCCTGAACAGAAATGATTGGTCTAGAATTAGGGGAAATGTAGCACCACTAGATGTAACCCAAGTTCCTGAGAGCTAATAATTAAAGTATCGGATGGTTCATAAGTACATCTGCATTTTCAAAGAACATATTTACATTCGCTGAATCTTTTCTCTTATATTTCTTTCGAAATTGACATTGCTTTCATCATGCAATAACTACATGTTTGTTACAAACTAGTTCGATCGTATTTTCTAGTACCACCTGTCTGAACAATCATCACCAAATATGGAATGTCATCAAGGTTAAAAGGTGCATTGGCTGTCTACCATATGATATTTTAGATCTTAATTCTAGTTTATATATTTAAATAATGCACCCCATATATATAAATATAAACAATGAAAGGTGAAGATAACGAACAGTAATTACAGCCATTTGAATAATAAAATGCTTTCTTTGTTGTTTCATCGGGTAATGAAGATAGCTTACGCGGGCTATGCATTTTATCTGCAATACTAGCTACATGTACATGTACATGTACCTTCATCACCCGATGAAACAACAAAGAAAGCATTTTATTGTTTATATGGCTGCAATTCCATATTTTGGTAATCAAGCTTATATTCAAAATTCCCTGTCAGGGGACGGAATATTTCAATTTAAAACATATCTAAAATTCCCTATCAGGGGACGGACTATTTCAATTTAAAACATATTTAAAATTCCATATCAGGGGACGGATATTTCAATTTAAAACATATCTAAAATTCCCTATCAGGGGACGGAATATTTCAATTTAAAACACATCTAAAATTCCCTATCAGGGGACGGAATATTTCAATTTAAAACATATCTAAAATTCCAGTAAATGAAACAAATGAACATAGTTACATGTACCGTGCCTCTAATGAATTCCAAAACTTTACAAAAACACTTATAGAGATATATTGCAGGAGCCACGAAATGTTCTATGAAGCCCTATCTTTACTCCTCGCGAAAATATTAACCGTTGTGAAGAAGCTTCAGATGTAATGTGCCTCAACAAATGTGAGAAGTGTAAATCAAAAGTGGATTCTCAGACATTCCAATTTCGAAAGAACTTTTAACAAATTTGAAATCACAAGCAAACTTCTCCGAAATCAACACCATCAGAATATTTGACTTTTCAACACTTTACACCACCACTCTTCACAATGAATCATAGACAGCTGCTTCTTCAATTCATTGGAACTCGAAAACATTCATATGACGCAATCTATCATCCAAAAATACTGTAATATGTACACTGTAGTCAACTATTCGTTAATTAATTACTTAAAGGTATTTCTCAGTCCTGTTTCTCATACTGCTCTTTTTAAAACAGGTAATGGTCTGTCAACACTACATGCTAGTTCATTGCATACATGTATGTTCGCAAGTCTTGCGAAATTAACTTTATAAATTATGTCTATCTATCCATGTTTTCCCTTAGTCACAATAAGAATGAAACTTACTCTTTTTCACAGATAAAACTGTATTTGTTGTTGCAAGGAGCATCATTCCAGTGGAAACTAGACGGATACATATGGACACAGTCCTCATGATGTTCCGAATCATTCGGTTCGCCAGGACCCCAATTAGTGTAGGTTGGGGTAGTTTGGGTCGTCTCCCACACCCAACGTCCTTCCACTAAGGCATCAGTAAGTCCAATCCAGAAATACTCTACATATAATACCCAAAAAAAGTTAACTACATTAATACAGGAACACTTATGAAATCCAAACGTTCCCTACATTAATACGGACGTTGAACACTTATAAATTCCAGAAGTTCTCTATACCAATGTTCAATATTGACACATGTATCAATTCGACGACATTGAATAATAATTTTCTTATATTGTTCAGTCCTTGATATACTACATGTAGAATACATGTCTTTCCTGTATATTGTGTTAAGGTAATGATAATTCAATAATATATTTGATAATATTTAATATAATTTAGTAATATATTTGAATAATTCATCATCAAAGAATCATTTATGATAAATTTCATTTGAATACTAGTATTACACATGTACCTCATTTTTATTTATCTAAACGCGTTTTTGTGACATTGTCTGAAATGATAGGAAAGTATTCAGATAACAAGGACACTATGTGAACTCTCAAAAAATTACTTTTTGCCCGGATGTTAACATGTGATTGGTCATATTTGATGTGTCTGTCCATAACGTTGACATTTGTATTAACTTTTAGAATTGACTTTATACTTGGTAACGGAAAGGTCGAGATCAAAGCTCTCACTAAAATATAGTTCAATTTAAAACTCACCCTAGAGGTCCACGTTTTAAAACATTACTGCTAATAACTTTTAAACTATACCATAGCATACTTCAGTAGTCATTTTAAATTTTAAGACAAGACCTTGAAAATTATGTGAAATTTTAGAAATTGACATTACTCCTTATATGTCCTTTCAAAATCTCAATGATATCACGAACTTTTTTTCGTATCTCAAGTGTAAAAAGGTCATTATCTATTTCCATTAATAGAATTAATCTTTTTTGTATGAAAGACGAATATAACGAACAGTGATCAATAAAAGGCGAAGATAACGAACAGTGATCAATCTCATAACTCCTATAAGCAATACAAAATAGAAAGTTGGGCAAACACGAACCCCTGGGTACACCAGAGGTGGGATCAGGTGCCTAGGAGGAGTAAGAATCCCCTGTCGACCGGTCACACCCGCCGTGAGCCCTATATCTTGATCAGGTAAACGGAGTTATCCATAGTCAAAATCAGTGTCCCAAGAACGGCCTAACAATCGGCATGAAACACGTCAGACAGCATTTGACCTAATGATAGATTGTATTGGCAAACTATATCGTTATAACGACCATATAATTTGTGAAATCCTGACTTTAAAGACAACTGTTGGAACCCCTGTAGTGTTAGAAGACATGATTATGTAATGATTGATTTGTGTTGTTTAAGTTGTGTTCATACCAACAGACAAATCAAGTTTAATTGAATAAATTTCAATTGCAAAAAGGTTATGTTTAGAACATTTTAGCCCAATAGCAAGCGTTGTGACCCCAGTTTTTCTTTGTAATTTCCTAATCCTTCTTCAATGTAGAAATCAAAAATACACTTCCCAAAAAATTACTCCAAACCTTGAGTGCAAACCTTTTTGATTGAATAATAAAATGATAATGATGTTTTTAGATGTGTATTACTAAGTTTTATTATTTCATTATGTAGGCCCGCAGTAAATCACGGTCGCCTAGGTTAAAAGCATAACATATAATCACCCGCGTCCTTACGTCCAATAATCAGTTCTTTCAAACATATACGGGTAAAAACATGTGTTAAGACTAGAGAAGATAGTAAGAACCAAAGGGCATAGCGCAATATACAATATTTTGTGAAATGGTTATACTGGCCTTCTAAGTTCAATTCATGGGTCAATGCTGTTGATGTGCAAGTTTTACAATTGTGTGATTTATAATGAAAACTCTTTTGTGCAATTAATTCTATTGATCAAACTATTATTCTGGAAAAACGTGTTTCTTTTTCATTAAAACGAGGCAACGAGATAAGCATACAAAACCTGACTATGCAATTGTATATTCAATTAGTCTGTCGACGCAAATGATAATATAACACTTAATGATAACATTATACCGATTGCTATTAAGTTACTGTACTGGGGGCCTCCGTGGCCGAGTGGTTAGAACATTAGAGCATTGCGCTCAAAATCACACGGCCTCTCACCTCTGTCGGCGCGGGTTCGAATCCCGCTCGCGCCGGTAAGTGAGAAAGTTTCCCAGTTTACTTTCGGAAGGTCGGTGGTCTCTTCCCAGGTACATTGTATCTGGGATCTCTCTTCCACCAATAAAAACTGGGCGCCACCATATAACTGAAAAATTGTTGAGTGTGGCAGAAAACATCAAAACAAACAAACAAATTACTGTACTGAATGCATATCCAACGGAAAAAATAAAGAAACAAGAGGCCCATGGACCACATCGCTCACCTGAGTTAACGTGACCATATTTAAAGATTTTTCTTATATATTTGCAGGTAGAGCTTTGATCCCTATTGTAACCCCAACCTACCCCCAGGAGCCATGATTTTTACAAACTTGAATCTGTGTCAGGAAGCTTTCATGGAAATGTAAACCTTTCTGCCCCAGTGATTCTTCAGAAGATTTTTAAAGAATCTTCCAATATATTTGTATATAAAACTTGGATCCTCTACTGTGGCTCCACCCTTTCCCTGGGGGGTGATTTTAACAAACTTCAATCTGCACTATGTTAGGAAGTTTTCGTGTAAATGTAAATTGTTTTGGCCGGGTTGGACATTGAGAAGAAGATTTTTAAAGATTTTCCATGTATATTTGTTTGTAAAATTTTGATCCCCTAATGTGGCCCCATCCTACCCCCAGGGGCCATGATTTTATAAACTTGAATTTGCATTATGTCAGGAAACTTTCATGTAAATTTTTACTTTCCTGGTCCGGTGGTTTTTGAGAAGATTTTCCTTATATTTTTGTATGTAAAACTTTATTCCCCTACTGTGACCACATCCTTACCCCCCCCCCCCCCCCCCCCCCGGTCAGGGATGGCATGATTTCAATAAACCTGAATCTGCACTCTGTCAGGATGCTTTCATGTAAATTGGTACTTTCCTGGCACAGTGGTTCTTAAGAAAATTTTCAAAGATTTACCTATATATTCGCATGTAAAATTTTGATCTCCTATTGTGGCCCCAACAAAACCCGAATCTGCACTATGTATGAAAGCTTTCATTTCACATAAATTTCACCTCTTCTGGCCAAGTGGTTCTTGAGAAGATTTTTAATAACCCCACCATATTTTTACATTTTTATAATTATCTCCCCTTTGAAAGGGACATGGCCCTTCATTTGAAGAAACTTGAATCCCCTTCACCCAAGGATACTTTGTGCGAAGTTTGGATGAAATGGGCCCAGTGGTTCTGGAGAAGATTTTTAAAAGTGGCCAATGTATTTTCACTATTATCTCCCCTTGAACAAATTTGAATCCCCTTTACCCAATGATACTTTGTGACAAATTTGGTTGAAATTGGTCCAGTGGTTCTGGAGAAGATTTTTAAAAAGTTGAATGTATTTTCACTATTCTGTTATTATCTCCCCTTCGAGAAGGGCGTATCCCTTCATTTGAACAAACTTGAATTCCCTTTACCCAAGGATGCTTTGTTCCAAGTTTGATTAAAATTGGCCCAGTGGTTCTGGAAAAGAAGATGGAAATGAAAAGTTGACGACGACGACGACGACAACGGCGGAGAACAGACTTTCGATTCAATTGAGCCTTCGGCTCAGGTGAGTTAAAAAGTAATACATTAAAAAGGATATATCTATAAATGTCCGTGTCGATTTGGACGTATTCTTACTGGTATATATTTCAAATGACTGATTCTATATTTGTAATTAAAACATTTCTGTGACGTCATTCTTTTCTCAAAGACTTGGGAAAACTGGACTGTTTCTCGTCCTATGTTATTGTGATGATCCCAATATTAACGCTAATACTGGATTCCTCAGTAACAAAGGTTAAGGTCACACCAATCTTCACAAAACGAAGTAAAAAAAAACGTGCATTGGTACAAAAAAAGTCCGCTGTAATCCAAATCAAGCGTAGGAACTGCTAAAATAAGAAAAGTTGACACCCTACTGTACGTATCAAAGAAAGGTTATGAGCTGCGACATCTATTTTTGACATCTCGCATCGCCCGTTGAAAGGCTCCACTATGAACACTTCTAGATCCTTTAGTCAAGCAATAGAACATACTCGTATATCCATGATCCATCAAGTAAATACGCAGAAATTCGTTTTCCATTTCCGTTTCTATTTCCACCAATTTTGCATTCAGTGCTCTGCAATACAGCTGCAGGAAAAAATATATTATAGAATTACTTCGAAAGCATTTATCATTACTATCATGATGTTATCATAATTAGCAATATCATCCTTCAGAATAATAGTAAATTTTATTGGTCGAGGGTTGGTCACGTGAAAGAAAATTTGTGATGTCTCCCTCACGTGCATGGTGACAACTGTGTCTCCCTTTTGAAGATAATTTTAATGGCACAAGCGAGATAACTCTATTAAAAAAATAATTGCGGGATCTTTAATCCATGAATTTTAATTGTGACTTCAGTGTCAACATTATATATTAACAATTTTTGCATATAAACTCCAAAACGTTTGCTCCAGAGATACTGCTTGCACTTTTAATATTGCTTCATATGCGAGGTGGTTTTCATAAGCTATAATATAATCTTATCTAATTAGAAGATATCGTAAAATTAATTAAAAACATACTTCCGTTTTCGATAAACTACCGTGAAATTACAAAATTGAAAGTAAAGTGGCGGATCTAAGCCAGTTTTCTTTTCCTTTTTAAAATGACAACCTAGAAGATAATACCAGTGACACGGCAAAGTAAAATGTTTTGCATTGTTTTCTTTAAATTTTAATATAGTATAGCTTTCTGGTGGACAACCTTGGGTTTTTTAATTTACACTTACAGTGTAAACCATTTTCGGATATGCTCTTTCTACCTATCTAGTTTTTGCGAGGATTATTTTCACCGTGTAACGTAATTCATAGAAAATATATGACGTCAGAATCAAATGACGTCACAGCAGTACGAGACTAATAGAATCCTTCATTAGTACGAGTGTGGGATAGGAAAATTCCACCGAGAGGACAAGATACGCCTAAAAATCATGGAGGTCAGACTAAATCATATTTCGGAGTTACTTCCCAATGTTTCACGCATAGTAATACTTAAATGAGAAAGAGATGAAATGTCAGCTGTGTGATGGAGAACGGACTCGCACGTCCTGAGTAACTTTAGTGCTGTGTGCCGTCCAAAAAGATTTTTGCTACCTTTGCAATTCTTGTAAACAAACTTCAAGACAATAGAACTATTTCTTTAACATAAACTCGAAGCCAAATATTGTAATGAAAATAATCATGTGATGCACCGTTCTGGTGTGGCGTTAAAAAAAGTGAACATTTTGAATTTTTTACAAATATTCTTGCTAGCATGCGGTTTTTGTTCACGTCTTTATTTATCGAAGCACTCATCATACTGTGGTGTTTTTTTTTTTAGTGAATTAAAAAAAAAACTGAAGCTAAAATAAAATAAAATAAAATAATACAATAATTGAGAATTTTAAGTTTTAACTGGTTAATTACTTGTAATCGGTAAAAAGAATTTATGACTAATTGGTTACCAAATTTCCATCCATTATCATCCCTACTAACTAAATATTACTGCTGTGTTCACAAACAAGATCTTCAGTGCTTGCACCTCTGGTGTGTCCAGGGGTCCGTCTTTATAGAATCGACAGTTACTTTATCATACAGCGTACAATGTTTATTGGGAAGGGTAGGAGGCTATAGAGGAGAAGTCTGCATTAGTGCAGAATAAGTTGTGATTTTTATTATATTTTTACAGTTTATTTCATTTTTTGATGTAAGGTGAAGATAATGAACAGTGATCAATCTCATAACTCCTATAACCAATACAAAATAGATAGTTGGGCAAACACGAACCTCTGGACACACCAGAGGTGGGATCAGGTGCCTAGGAGGAGTAAGCATCCCCTGTTGACCGGTCACACCCGCCGTGAGCCCTATATCCTGATCAAGTAAACGGAGTTATCCGCAGTCAAAATCAGTGTGCCAAGAACGGCTTAACAATCGGTATGAAACACGTCAGACAGCATTTGCCCCAATGCGAGGTTGTACTGACGAAGTAGATCGTTATAACGACCATAGAATTTGCGAAATGCTGACTTCAATCGAGACTGTTGAAATCCCTGTACCATCAACTTGTTTGGCAGTAGCTTACCTCGATTTAAAAACTGACCATACGCAGAACAAGCTCTAGCATATCGAATCAGTTGAGATATATAAACACCATATGCAGGTGATAATGGAATATTGCTACATAAATATGGGAAGTTGACGATGGAGAAGCTGAAATCATCCCGTTTGTCATACAGTTGTCTACTATACTGTGTATATTACATTATTGTAGAATTTGACCTCCGATGCAATCTTCAGCGATCGATAATTAGGCCTAATAAGACTCCAACTGTACGCAAAATAATCCCGCGCCGTAAATCGAAGGCTATCATAAGAGGTGGATTTTATTTAGGAAATGCATTCAATTTCCTGAGCCAACCTGAATACAAATTCTTTAAAATCTTTAATGTCTGATGTGTTATCTGTTAGAATGGAGCCGATCGCCGAGTTGTGCACATGAACAAGTCACGAAGAGTTAAGTTTGGTGCTTGGGTTCAGGACCCCCCACCCCCTTCCGAATAATCTACACGTGCTGTAGCAATGGTCTCGTCCAAATCATCGATATACGGGGGGTGGGGGGGGTAACAGGTTATCACCATGGTTAAATCCTTCCCTACCTGTCAGTGGCGTAGCTTCCATTGAGGCAACCGAGGCAGCTGCCTCGGTAAAAAAAACAACAAAAAAACCTTTTACGTTGTTAAAATGTCGATAGCTTCTGGGGGGCACAGCCCTCCAGACCCCCTGCCTCGGTAATATTCGAACCCAAGCTACGCCTATGCCTTTTGTGGATAGTTCAATTTCTTTGGACAAATTTGTATCATAGTTTGGTTGAATGATTATTTCTTAACAGTTATATTCTTTAATATTTGGTAAATTCTTGCTGTGCATGTCACAGCCCCCCCCCCCTTTCATTCCATACAAAATATTTTCACAATATTCATTCACCCGATAGGTACCACAGATACCCAGCGTTTTAATTATATCTATTATTTGGAAACAAATTCAGACCATTCTCTTATATTTTTAGTCTTTTTAATGTTATATAGTTATCATCAAGCACTACTAGTGAACAATAAACGTATGTATCGAAACGCAAAGAAACGCATCAAAGTCTTTTATTTAGAACCATAGATTAATTTCTGGATCCACAATGTTCATACAATAAGGACGAAACTGAAAAAAAAAGTCTGCTCCGCTTGTATCCCCCTTCACTGACACACCAAGTCAATAAAACGGTATAACATAGATATGTGATCGAATTTACCCCATACATGGTCGAAGTTACCCTGATGTTGACAATGCTACTAAAAACGTTGTATTTCCTTTTTTTCTTTTTTCTTTAAAGATATTTAACACTGAAAAATTATGACAAGATGAGAGCAATCAGGATATCTAAAAACCAGTTTAACATTAACTCTGTCATGTATCGATATATTCGTTTCTAATTCACGTGGTAAACATAATCGGTCGAAATTAGACCACCCTACCCTAATTATTTTTTTGTTGTTGAAAATATTCTTAATGCATGTCAACGTCTTGCATACCATAAAGTCCGAAATACATCTAATTCAAAATAAGCCCTTTAAAAAAATACCTTCCCTGGTTATTATAAGTTCTGTTATAATAACCAGTGATGGTATTTTTTAAGGGCTTATTTTGAATCATTTTGGACTTTATGGGTATGCAATATGTTGTTGACATGTACTAGAAATATTTTCAAGAAAATTAAAATTAAATCAACTCATGTAGCTTATTCAGAAAGGGGGGGGGGGGGTGGTCCGAACCCAAGCACTTGTGGATGATCTTAGACTCTCATCAAAACCAGAACAGACGGTGTGATGTCAAAATTATTGATTTTTGTGGTCTTGATACAAAAAGAGTTACACATCATGGCAGCCTCTATAGATCGCGGGAATTTCAATTTTTGACCTTTTCAAATTAGTCCTGAAGCTTATCAGGGCCATATATCAACAGAATTATATGACAAATTTTTATCATATGATTAATCCTATCATATATTATGTAAAAATCCTTTGGGTTGCCTTTTACTTTAAATGACTCACTCGAGGAAATATTTGTATTTGCAATTTTTTGAAATCTGTTATGTATTCAACGGCAGTGTTTGGAGTTAATGGCTAGGCTGTAATGCATTAATAAGCGAATCCAAAATGTAAATATTTGTATTCGGGTGCTTTGTATACACTTTACTGGAAGTTTACAGATACCGTCCCACACGAACGATAACTCCTACATGCAAACATTACGAAAAGAGGCAATATTATTCATAACAATTTCATGAAACTTTATCTTCACAAAAATATACAAAATGTCTGGGAAAAAAGGAAATCAATCGCATAATAGACTTGATAAAGAGATCATTAAAAACAGAGTTATTGCCCTTGGATTCAATATTTTGAAAGGTGTCATTGATTACTTAGACTTCTGAAATAGTTTATGTTTAATAAGAATTTTTACAATAACTATCGGAAAAGACTCCAAGAAGATTTATCCTCCTATCATGTATAAATCTAAATAAATAATTGATTGTTCAAAATCTGATGACATCACAAGAGGGTGGAATTACTTTAAACGAATCCGATCTGCACAAAAGGACGATCAACATTCATTCAAACATCGTGAGGGTGACCACAAGTAACTATATTTTAAATGGTAATTCTAAGTTGGACTACAACGGATGACGGGTGCATAAAATCTAACGTAATGAAGAAAATAGTGTAGGGTTAACGACGGCGACCTAATTCTCAGAAGTTGGACTTATTTTTTCAAAGTTTCTGGGACATCAGGTAAACGATTTATGTATTTCAAAACAGAACAATATTCTGGCTTTCAACTGGGAAACCTTTTTATGCATTTAATTTATCACGATTAATACCGAAGTTTTGAGAGCTTAAAGCGAGCACCCGATAATTTTTGGCTGTTTTGTTAGCTCCTTTTCACTATTTACTATGTATATGAGTTTGCTCAGATTGTGTCAAAATCTTGTGTTCTATGTGACTTTCTTCGTACAGCCGATTGTGAAAGGAGTGTTAGATATCTTACTATGGAGAACCATTCATCCGTCACGGCTGTTAGATATCTAATTTTATGCCCCCGAGATCGAAGATCGGGGGCATATTATTTTTGTCCTGTCTGTCATTCTGTAATTCTGTCATCCTGTCTAAAACTTTAACTTTGCTAATAACTTTTGAACAGTAAGTGATAGAGCTTTGATATTTCACATGAGTCTTCCTTGTGACAAGACCTTTCAATGGGTACTAACCCTTTTGAACATTTCACCTACTTTTAAAAAAAATTAACATTGGTAATAACTTCTAAATGGTAAACATTAGAGCTTTCATATTGCACATGAGCATTTCTTTTGACAATATCTTTCTACTGGTACCAAGATATTTGTTCTTGTGACCTTCGCCATCTTTGGAATTGGCCATTATGGGGGGGGGGGGGGCATTTGTGTTTCACAAACACATCTTAAATCACTCATTATTACTATCAAAATCGTTTGGGAGGACAATCATCCAACACATGTAATCTTGATTTGTAAATTCGCAAGAGTATGAACACCACCCCCCCCCCCTCCCCGTCAACTGAGAATGGATTAATAAAAACTGGAAATATTCTTACTTTCACTACAAGTCAAACTGTATGGTACATAAATGTTATTTTAGTATAATAAAAATGTATTTTAAAGGTCTGTTTCAAACGTTTTAATTATTTTCAAATATTCTCAAACAACATTCTTAAATAAAATAGAAATTAGCATGAATTTCTAATACTTTAAATATTCTAATTCAAAATAAGAAATGCATAACTTCAGTCCAAAACGAATGTATTTACAACCGTTACATTTAAATCAAATCTCTTCAAAAAAATTTGAAAGATGCTTTTTAGCTTTAAAAATGACTAAGTCCGTAAGTAGAAAAAAAACTGCATTACTTATAGAAGACTTGTCCAATCAATGCGAAAATACTAGGTCACATCTTCATTTGGTGAGTAATGAGTGTACAAAAATCCATGCACTAGTTTCTTAGGACATGTCCGGACAAAATCATGTCTACAGGCAGACATTGTGATTCCAATATACCCCCAAACCTCGTTTGCGGGGGTATAATAAAATCTAATCGTTATGTTGAGTTTTTGAAACGATGATTTAACGTTTCCATAGATACGAACTCGTTATAAGGAGATCACCAATTCATTATAACAAGATAACTAACTCGTTTACGAGATCAAGATATAGGACTCACGGTGGGTGTGACCGACCAACAGGGGATGCTTACTCTTCCTAGGCACCTGATCCCACCTCTGGTATATTTAGGGATCCGTGTTTGCTTAACTCTCTCTTTTGTATTCCTTATACCAATCATGATATTGATCACTGTTCGATATCTTCACTTCTCTTTATAACAAAATAATTAACGCGTTATACCGTGATACTAACTCGTTATAACGAGATGAAATGTGAAGATAACGAACCGTGATCAATCTCATAACTCCTATAATATATACTATATACTTACCCATTATAACGAGTTGTTTTTTTAAATCTTGTTTTTTGTTGTTGTTTTTTTTTTTTTTTTTTTTTTTTTTACCTTTTTCAAAAATGAGCTTACCCAGCTTTCGAACGAGTCCAATAAAATTAATCCTAAGAAATATACTGTCCGTACAAAACTAAACTTAAAGTTTGAGAACTGTAATAAAGGCTTTGATGTTCGGGTTAGTTACAAAACAGTTGGTCTATGAAAACAATGAGATAGATCAGAGTGCTACAAATCGAAACCCTTGATTTACAACACAACTATTTTCAAGCACAGTTCAGGCCTTACACCTCTGTATTTTAAATAGCCGCCTCAAACATGTTGTGTTGAAAACTTACTGACATATTTTCTCACTTCTCTCATCTTCAAACTTCGAAAATGTGCTGTGTTGTAAATCAAACGTATGTATAAGGGGTTGAATTCTAGCTCTGTGGTCTATGTCCCGGAGAGGTACAGTTCTATGATCAAATGAAGCATTTTGAACAAAGTGTCTACTCTTGTAAAACTGATCACGACGGAGAAAGATGGAAACTCTCGATTTTGCTCGATGTAATGGAGGTCATGTTTATTGAAATTGGGTGGTTTTATATCATGACGTTATAGTGTATATAGTATATACACTATGGATATTTTAGAGATTTTGCTAACACTTAATGATAATCACCATTGCTTCTGTCCATCCGTCAGGTACATCAAGAAAGAAGGCGTAGCACGAGTTCCCTCGATGTTTCCAACCACTCGGACATTGGGTAGGTTGGGCAGAGGTGCAAAGTGCTTCAAAATAATGTTTGGAAAAAACCCCGAAATATTGAATTTAAATCAATATAATATACATATATAAATGTGAAATACTATTAAGGTAAACATCATGAGTTTGTAACAGGTAAATCATTTCATATAAAACCACGCTCTGTTTTAAGACATATGAGAAAATGAATGGAATACAAAGTGACCTACTGGTAAGGACCACAAATAACGTGACAACCAAAATATCCATTGTTCTGAAATGAAACTCCGATATGAGGTCAGTTTTATTGTACGTAGTGCTTTTAAATGACATGTCTTATCGTTTACAGTTATACAGTAGATGTACAAGACTTGGGCATTCTAATCGTGAACAATAAGAAATCACAATCCTTGATGTCACAGGAGATCATTTTTAACATTACTCTTACTCTCCGTAAATATCAACTTTGTTTCATAGACCCCCCATAGAAATGAGATTATTTCTATTAATAACAATATATAAGTAATCGAAGAGTAAAGGTACATGGAACATAAAATCGTTAAACAATTGATTGATAGATTGAATATTGTTTCACGTCCAACCCTTTTCACTCATATGGAGACGTCACCTTTGCCGGTGAAGGGGCTACCTATGCTTGGTGCTTTAAAATAATTTTTGAAAAGAAACGAAATACTAAATTTTAATCAATACGTGTTACTGCAGTGATAAGTTTGTAATAACCTACGTGAAATATTTTATGAACGAATTAGCTAT
The DNA here is from genome assembly GCF_947568905.1 of Ostrea edulis. NCBI lineage: Eukaryota > Metazoa > Mollusca > Bivalvia > Ostreida > Ostreidae > Ostrea > Ostrea edulis. Next base: position 18,038,160 of record NC_079169.1, read on the forward strand.
GAATCTGCGACTCTTCTGTTTTGAGAGGTAAATTTGCGAGAAATGCGTTGAAGAAGTGTTTTGGTGTGTTCACGACTGTTCGTGTGATATATGGGCGCAAGGATGTATGTGTACTATTTACATGTGAAATTGTGAAAGGAAGTGAACATGAAAATGTGACAAAGGGTTTAGATTTGTCATTTTGATGTATATAATGAATTCTGAAAATCACTAAGATGTAGCTTTCTTCAGTAGGGAGATATTTCATAAAGATTAACTAATCTTTTCAATCCTTGGGAGCTGCCATATTTAAAAAAAAAAAATTACCTCCCTGCTGGGTTATCTCTTAGCATCCACTAGAGGGCAGCACTGATGCTGACATCAGTAGGACATATTGTGTGTATGTTTGGCACATTGTAAGCATCAACGTTAAAATGTCATCAGCAAAGAGTGAATTAGATATGGGATATCAGGTTGAACCTGATGTTACAGAGGAAGAAATTGTTTCTCAGAATAATGCTTCTTCACCAGCAGTTGATTTTAATGAGAGAGAAATTTTCCTTGATTGGTGTGCTTGTGGAAATTGTACAATGTAACTATGTACATTCAAGGGGTGTCTTTGTTGTCATGAGTTTGAATATTTTGTGTCAGCTAGATTACATAGATCTACACCTAAAGTGCAGTTCTCTACATCCATATTTTAACACTGTGTGTCAAAGTCCTGTTATAACTGATACAGCTTACATTTATCCATGGATTTATGTATCCAGAGAGGAAGGGTCTCATAGGACCTGGATAACAACTTGTTAAACAAGTAAGAAAAACACGAAAATGATACCTTCTGTATTCACATGTATTAAAATCTTAACACAACATGGCATTTGTGTGTAAACATTTCCAACACATGTGATAGAATACAGTAACAATTCTGTTGCAGACATGCTATCAAGATTTATGGCCTACAGACAGTTTATCAACTAGGTCAAACGCGGTCAGCCTCTTGGGGGTGGGGTGGGGGGTGGGGGGTCAGAGTAGTTTTAACCTCATTTCTTGTGACATAAATTAAGAGGGCATTTCCTAAAGAGCACTGCAATTATGAAAGATTTCTTAAAACATCAGACTCTGATACAAATTCTAAATATTAGTAAATAAGTATTTTTTAAAATGTAAATAAAGAATATTATTGTAAATTGAATCTCCAAAATGTATCTGTGGTCCATGTACATAAATTGTTATAAAATATATAAGTTACATGCCTATATTGCAGTACTTTTATGACACAGTCACCTTAATATTTTAAAATTTAATGAAATTAATTGATTTGGAAACTTGAAACATTACAGTGTTCTGAGTAAGTTCAGAAGTTGGAGGAGCTGGAAATATTTTGTGGGAGACTCCGAGTGTTTTCTTCTTTTTTTTTAATGCATTGTAATTAGATTTGATTTCAATTCTTTTTACTCCAAAACCTTATCCATCAATTCTAATATGAATCCATAAACCTTTTCTGCTGTATAACAGTGACCCTGTCAACAGCAATGTGTCTTATCTACGTCAGAGCACAGACGCATACTGTGAAATAATGGATGACCTCCATAAACCTTTAACTTAGAGTGTTTAATTGATAAAATCTCGTAATAGAAACAAGCAAATTAGATTTAGGCCACACTATTCAGTTTCAGGAGGTTTATTAAGTTTATTATGCAACAAATATTTTTTCTTTAACTACTAGCATTAATAAATTTAATTTGAACCATTTTTGATACAAATTAAGGCAAACGTTTATTTATTACAGTTTCACATGTAATTTATAAAGTCATGGAAGTTAAAAATGTAGATGCGTGCAATATTATATTTGCGTGACTGTATGCATTGCGTAAACAGAACAGATGAATAAACTTCGTAATATTCCCTAGTTTGAGCTCCGCCTATTTTTTTTAAATACTGGAACACAACAGAATACTATCCCTCACAATACGAGTATAATATAATGCCTGTTACAACAAGCTGAGGACATATTCTAACCCGGATCCTCACGGAACCAATTTTGATAAGAATTACAATGATAGTTATCAAGAAGTTAAAATGTTCATTTGTTCAATAACATATTTAATAACTGACCATTTTGGCCTCTCCCTCATATCAAAACTCCTATCGTCTCGTGGGCATCCGGGTCAAACTTTGCAATCAATTGCAATAAGTGACCTGAATTTAGTCATGTCACTTAAATGATTGTATGCAAGGTGAAGATAACGAACAGTGATCAATTTCATAACTCCTATAAGCAACACAAATAGATAGTTAGGCAAACACAGACCCCTGGGCACACCAGACGTGGGATCAGGTGCCTAAGAGGAGTAAGCATCCCCTGTTGACTGGTCACACCCGCCGTGAGCCCTATATCATGATCAAGTAAACGGAGTTAACCGCAGTCAAAATCAGTGTACCAAGAACGGCTTAACAATCGGTATGAAACACGTCAGACAGCATTTAACCTAATGATAGGTTGTATTGACGAACTAGATCTTTATAACGACCATGTATCTCTACAGGCAACGAAATTATGGGGAAATACTCGCTAAATGCGAGTTAAAAATTGAATTTGCGAGTAAAAACTCATAAGTGATCGCAACTTTTTGCGAGTGAAAAAACCCCGATCTTTTTCCCGGATTTCCTCGGTTTATTGGCTGTACTTTGAAGTTTACAATAATTTTGTCTTGTGCATAGAAACGCTTTACAGAATGAATATACAAGTATTGAAAAAGTAAACGTGGATCGAATAAATAACTAAGGCCAAGGTCATCTCAGTCAGTGATGTCGAAGATGGCCTACTTCATACACACTTCGGACGTCTCAGAGACGTCTGATTTAAATAGCAAGCATATTGATCTCGTCCGTGTCTACATAAAACAACACATGACAGTGTATCACCGTTTCACGCGGTGTCCTTCTATACTCTATAGTCAAACACTTCGAGTTCGAGGGGTTTTCTTTTCAACTAGAATTTTTTTTAGATGAAATTTCCAAAAGTTTTGAACATATAGTTTAAATTGGCACAAACAGTCTTCAAGATTTCAATCCACATGATGCTGTAAATAGGTGGTAGATCTCTGGACAGCGAGTACGCCGCACAAGTGTACCATATGACCCGCACCATGTATGTTGTCTGATAATTAATTCAATTTTAAATGAAAGAATTCGCAATCTTATTTTTATTATTGCACTTTAAAGGAGATTTTAAAAGATTTTCCCAAAATTTTGATAAAGAGACATGCTTGTTTTCTTAAATTCATGTAAAACAGTAATCGGTTGAAAAATGCTAGTAAAAGCTCAATTTTGCTAGTTGGAAAATAATCCACTAGCTAAAATTTGCTAGTGGTGAAAAAAGTTAATTTCAATCCCTGTTACTCTTTTAACGCCTCTCTCAAGAATTTTCCTATCGAGACGTCACCGATACCGTTAAAGGGCCTCAATTTATACTATCTACATTATGAAAGGTGAAGATAACGAGCAGTGATCAATCTCGTAACTCCTATAAACAATACGAAATAGATAGTTGGGCAAAAAAGGAACTCTGGACACATAAGAGATGGGATCAGGCGCCCAGGAGAAGTAAGGACCCCTGTCGACCGGTCCAAGAGATGTGTGTTTTATCGTTTGTGGTCCCTTGGTGTAGTAGTAGATGGGTGGGCGTAATTAACTATTGTATTGTGAATACTTCAATGTGGTCACTCGTACAGGTAATTTCAACGGTTAGTTAGACCGTTCTTAGCACAATGATTTTGACTACGGATTACTCCATTTACCTGATCAAGATATTGGGCACACGGCGGATGTGACTGGTCGATAGGGGATGCTACTCCTCCTATGCACCTAGTCCCAACTCTGGCATACCATTGCGTCCTTGTTTTTCCAACTCTTTAATTTGTATTCCTAAAAGAAGTTATGAGATTCATCACTATTCGTTATCTTCACCTTTCATGTCACTAACTTGTGGCACAACTAGTGTGCATTTAAATACTATATCACTTTTTTGCTTGGAACAATGCTGATTTCCGATATTATATAAATTCACTGATGAATTAGAATGGTGTTGACTATCAGTCAACACAGAGGTTTGATAAGAGTTCGACTTCTATGTAGATATAAAGGGGTCACGATCTGTTATCTACACGTGTACTAATATCGAGCAAAAATGAATTTCTTTCTGCTTTTAATCTTCTGCGAGGGTAAGATTATTTTGTAAAAATTACTGGTCATTTTTAAAATAGTGGTCATCTTCAAATAATTATGTATCAATCAATGATTCTGATAATATCAATACATTTCGTATGCTAATTCGTTGCTCAATTTGATCTGGTTATAGATGTATAAGATATTACAATGAGGGAGTCTGTAGTTTATAATATTTTTAAATATCTCCTTTCTGTTTTAAGTTGTGTCCATCTATGCAGCTCAGTGCCCTTCCGGTTGGGTACAGGAGGCGTCATCATGCTACTTATTTGTGACGTCATCAAGAGAGCACTGGACAACGAGTTCGGTACCTATTGTTCTATTAATGGGTCATTCACTTCTAGAGCTTCGTGCTCCTTGTTACATTGGCCGTGTATATGTAAGACTCTAAAGTGCGATCGTCTGCGCCAAAGTGCGATGGTTTGTTAACGTTACGGATGCCAAAGTGTGATGGTGACGCCAAAGTCCGATAGTGAGGAGTTCAGTAACGTTTGTGGCGTCACGTCATTGTGACGTCATTCTTAAAGTCTTTCAAAATAAAACTGAAGAAATCTTACATGGATGACAGCAACGGCAAGATTTACCTCGTTGAGGATAGTGAGAACGGCAAAGTACATTTGTTGTCGAACTATCTCCTTCGCCCAAACATTCTATAATTCATTATCATTAGTTTGACGTACACGTATTGAATTCCTGGGGGTGTTCTATAATACAAAACATTCTATATGATTTCGCGTTGGAAAATTTTGTGTTTTTAACACAACGAGATGGTAATGAAATAAGTTCTTATTCTTGGTTGTTGTTTTTTTGTACATGGATTTTGCACTGATATTTTGGTGAAACAACACACGGTTGGTTCAGTCACTACTAAAACGTACACTGTGTCGTTTACAAACCAAAGGATTTCGGCGTGTCACACCATCGCACTTTGGCGTGTCTGACCATCGCACTTTGGCGCATGAGTGAGGACCATCGTACTTTGGCGTGCCACACCATCGGGGTTTGGCGCAGACCATCGCACGTTGGAGTCCCATCGCACTTTGGAGTCTTACATAAATTATATAAAAGACAATATAGCAAAAGCGTAAAACTTCTCCGCATCAGTCTTTTATTCCCCTCTTGCATAGAGAATATATGGAATTTTACGAATAAACAAAGGTAATGATTACCCTATTACAGATCGACGTTTACTTCTAGTTCACAAACTGAGTTTGTTTTTCATCAGTTTCATTGTAGCCTCCATGGTGCTAGTCTGGTGGAGATAGACTCGGCGAAAGAGAACGACTTTCTTCGCAAACATTTGACCGATCTAGGTGTCCACAGTAGGTATAATATAAAATTATGTATTATCACATGATGTTGTTTTGAAAGCTAAAATATTTTATTACTTGCGTTATTCTAGTTAGTTAGGACGCTTGCTTCGTAGCGGAGAAGTTCCGGGTACCATGTCTGTAGCCTGGCAGTGGCTGTCCCTACCTCACGCGCCCAGCATTAGACAGGTTGGGAACACTTCCCCTATATAGCGAGATCTCGCTAAAACGCGATAATCCCTCTTAAGCGAGAGTAAATATATCCTGTACAACTGAGAAAAACACATGTGGATTACATCTTTTCGCAGTGGCGGATTTAAGGGGGCGCAGCCGACGCACCCCCCCCCCCCTAAATTTGTCAAATTTAAGGTAAATCGTGGTATCGTGTTTAGAAAAATGTATTAAACGATATAAGAAGTAATAATTTCTTCCACTCTTGGAGAAATAAATGACAAAATCCTTTGATTTCTTGAATTACTTTGATGGGATAACTTAATTTTTTCCAAAAACCCTTAATATTTGCGTCATTTTATTAATTTCACCGTATAAAAAATTATAGAAAATGGTACAAATGACTAAATAGGAGACATATTTCAAGCTCTATAAAACCTGTAAAATCCAGGAGCTAAAGGCGGCCCCCAGACCCCTGTCTCATAAAGTGGTGTCCCCCGTAACCGCATATCCTGGATTCGTCCCTGCTTCGTGTTTCACGTGAAAAGAAGAAATGGTGCTAAAATGTCTGATATTTCTGCTAATATATAAATCAAAACAAAACCACTCACGATGTGCATTGGATTCCAGACTTCTTCCCTCTAACGCAGCAACGATGATATGAAATGTCTTGACTGTTTTGTCAATTCTATAAAGACAGTTCGCATCATGTTGAGTATGTGTCGCACTTATTCAGCGTTGCACGGAATTTGTCATTATTTTCAATTAAACCATCAAACCACCTGTTTATGGTAATGTTCACTTTCTCGCTAAAGAGGGATAATCGTGTTTTAGCGAGAAGATCTCACTAAAGGGGAAGTTTTTCCGACCTATTAGAAAAGAAACTACCGGCTGCGTAATTATGCGTGTTGGTTTGAGCGTTCGCTTCGTGACAGCGAGGTTGTGAGTTCGAAACCCTCTCGTGCCATGACCGCGTCAAACCTTAGACGTTGTTTGGTTGCTTAACATCCCGTAGATTATTTTTCACTCATATTGAGATATCACTAGTTGTAGGTGAAGTGCCTCAAAGAACAAGGTACGGTTGTGTACATAAAGGCCCAAACATTCTCTGTTTTAAATGAGTCATGGATTTACCTTGGTCTGTGTTTTGAGTATGTTAAATATATGCCATGTACACTATATCAACTTCAATCAAAATTATTGCTTAATTGCATTAATACGTCATGAATAAGACCCCCCCCCCTCCGCCTTTGTTAAAAAAGAGCTTAATAACTGTTAAATTTCATTCAGATTATTGCATAGGAAAAGGTGTGCGCAACTGTCGGGGAAAATGTAATTAATATATACAGTACATGTATTGTGTATTAATAGAAAATGAAAAAGGCATTTGAACAGGAATTTGCACGATGCATGGGCTGTATGTTTTCTGAAAGGACCCCCCCCCCCCCCCCCCACTTCCCTGAATTTATGAATTTTTTCATTGATTTTGAAATTTATTCGATTTTATGCCAACTTCATGCTCCTGTCGTATAATACAAATCAAGTTTGGATCAAATTGAACGTAGTTTGAATTTCCTTATATATGTAGTCCTTATTTTGATGCCAGATTTTGGGACTCCTACTGAAACCATCCACTTTCTGGGTCAGGTGATCGTAAAAACTGTACCTACTTCTTCCGATGTGTGCTTAGCTCTTACGGCCTTAGCAGTGGGGGTGGTTATAACATGCCAATGCCTGCCGCGACCTCCGTTTTAAAGTTTCGATTCGAGAGACCCGTGATCCTCAATTCTAAATGCCGAACATTTGGCAAAGGAGCAATCAATACGTATGTTTACGTCCTGGTAATGGGGAACTCGAACTCACGACCTCTCGGTTACGAAGCGAACGCTCTACCGCAGAGCTACCGCGACAAACATAGGTAGCGATTATTCCTTCGACAAATGAGAGACATTTATCCAAGCAAGTAGAATGCTTGACATATGTAAGCGAGATTCTCGAGCCTTTAAACCGGAAACCCCGTGTCGCAGCAGGTGTTCGTACATGTACAAATAAAGAACCCTATCTTAAGGGTAGGTATATACTCACGTACAGCTGGTGACGTCTCAATGTGGGAGAATAGTTCTCAAGGGGGGTGTAAAACAAAGAAGAAAATGTCTTAACACGAGTATGATCTGATAAACGGAAGTCCAATGAAATAGTGGGCGTGGCTTTGAATAGGAACTCTCACTGATAAGGCCTTGAGCACCGTGCACATTTTGTGGCAAATCAACAACTGGTAACCTATCTTTAGAAGTGAAAACTTCTTAAATGGCATAAAAATATACGTTTCACACATTCGCAAACATTACATTATACTTTTAAGTACAAAAAGGTTAAAGTTCATGTGTATCTCCTAGGATTGTGATTAAAAACCCCAGGACGTAGTACTTAATGAACCCCAGGTGGTAGTACTTAAGACGACAAATACAAAAATCTGAAAACACAGCAAACAAAGATGACGGCATAGTCACATGATAATTACTTATCTTTATCAAGACTACGAACTTGTGATCTATGGGTCAGGGTTAGAAAACTACACGTACACGTAATAAATATATGGTTCATGTACTAAACACTATTTGTGTCCTTGAAAAATATGCTTTTGATTGAGTAGCACACAAACTTGCATAGTTATCATCAAACGTTTTTCATAACGTCCGTTTGTATTCTTCCTCCCTCCCTTCTTATCCAATGTCTACTCCATAACACTGTATAGCCGTTCAGCTGTGATTTCAGTGCATTACGTCATGACCCTAATAAAGGTCAAAGGTAAAATCTTTGCTTCAAAACTTTTGAATTATCATACCTACTGCAAATGAAATTAATGCGGTATATTGAAATTCCTCTGTTCGTCCGTAACACAATTTTATCAGAGTTTGATGAAAACTGTAAACATGTACAGTGTTGTATATAGATGTCTGTACAGTGTTGTATATAGATGTCTGTACAGTGTTGTATATAGATGTCTGTACAGTGTTGTATATAGATGTCTGTACAGTGTTGTGTATAGATGTCTGTACAGTGTTGTATATAGATGTCTGTACAGTGTTGTGTATAGATGTCTGTACAGTGTTGTATATATATATCTGTACAGTGTTGTATATATATATCTGTACAGTGTTGTATATAGATGTCTGTACAGTGTTGTATATAGATGTCTGTACAGTGTTGTATATAGATGTCTGTGCAGTGTTGTATATATATATCTGTACAGTGTTGTATATAGATGTCTGTACAGTGTTGTATATAGATGTCTGTGCAGTGTTGTATATATATATATCTGTACAGTGTTGTATATAGATGTCTGTACAGTGTTGTATATAGATGTCTGTACAGTGTTGTGTATAGATGTCTGTACAGTGTTGTATATAGATGTCTGTACAGTGTTGTATATATATATATATATATATCTGTACAGTGTTGTATATAGATGTCTGTACAGTGTTGTATATAGATGTCTGTCCAGTGTTGTATATAGATGTCTGTACAGTGTTGTATATAGATGTCTGTACAGTGTTGTATATAGATGTCTGTACAGTGTTGTATATAGATGTCTGTACAGTGTTGTATATAGATGTCTGTACAGTGTTGTATATAGATGTCTATACAGTGTTGTATATAGATGTCTGTACAGTGTTGTATATAGATGTCTGTACAGTGTTGTATATATATATATATATATCTGTACAGTGTTGTATATAGATGTCTGTACAGTGTTGTATATAGATGTCTGTCCAGTGTTGTATATAGATGTCTGTACAGTGTTGTATATAGATGTCTGTACAGTGTTGTATATAGATGTCTGTACAGTGTTGTATATAGATGTCTGTACAGTGTTGTATATAGATGTCTGTACAGTGTTGTATATAGATGTCTATACAGTGTTGTATATAGATGTCTGTACAGTGTTGTATATAGATGTCTGTACAGTGTTGTATATATATATATATATATATATATATATATATATATATATATATATATATATATATATATATATATATATATATATATATCTGTACAGTGTTGTATATAGATGTCTGTACAGTGTTGTATATAGATATCTGTACAGTGTTGTATATAGATGTCTTATATGAATAACAAAGTTGTGCACGTTCTATTTTAAATGGCTTTGTTTTTAAATCGAAGAAAGTTAGAAATATTTTTTTTATCATTATGGATGTTTTATCATTGTACAAAGTATATCATAGAAACCATTTGTCCTTCAACCAGCACAAAATTCATCATTTACCATCATCCAATGTTTCACACGGGGAGTTTAGTCAACGTCTAGACAGTTACGACCATGTATTAAAATCATTGAATCACTCATGTCTAGGTCGTACTGTAAGAAAAATTGATTGTTTATGTTTTTACTCCGTTTTGGCAATATTTCACGACGGTAAACTAACTGAAATGTATTCTGTAGTGAGTTTTGGAGTTTCCTTGACGGCCCCTTGTGAGGCTACGCATTTTAGAAAATCGGGAATGTTTTATGTGCCAAGGGGATGGTGATCCTTGACACGGGGCACCCTTTAACGTCCCATATGACGGGAAAACGTTAGAAGTTATGATCATCAAGATCCCAAATAACTTGGGAACACTTGGCTAGCAGTTGAAAGGCGAAGATAACGAAAAATGATCAATCCACAACTCCCATAAGTAATACAAAGCAGAGTTGGGTAAACACGAACTCCTGTATATACCAGAGGTGGGATCAGGTGCTTAGGAGGAGTAAGCATCCCCTATCGACCGGTCACACCCGCCGTGGGCCCTATGTCCTGATCGGGTAAACGGAGTCACATTCATGTTTCATTACACCGGTTTGATATTTACAGCCGACTTCTGGATTGGTCTGACAGACGATTCTCTGGAGGGCCAATGGGAATGGTTGCCGTCGGCAGAGACGTCAGGGTTCACGGACTGGGCCCCGGGACAGCCAGACAATGGTCATAATGAGGATTGTGCCGTTTTGTCCCATCATTCGGATTACCATTGGAATGACGACCAGTGTGACAACTCGCATTACTTTATCTGTGAGAAAGAGTGAGTAGCTCGTCCAACAAAAGGTTGTCATTCTGAAGCAAAGGGAATACTAGTAAATGGTACAATCAGAATAACACGAAATGAAACGTTTGTGTAACTACATTTCATTTTAATTGTAGAATAAAGGGACATGGACACGATTTTGGTATAAAAAATATTTAGATATTTATCAAAAATGTGATGGTATTTGATTCGTGTAAAACAACAAGAAACCTTTTCAACAAAAGTACTGCAAACGGTACAACACATACAAGTTTTACCGTAAGTGCAATATTTGTATCCATGATGTGAAAAGGTCCAGAAAAACCTTTGACCTACTTTAAGCACTAAAGTAGGCCATGATCCACCTATCAATTGTTAACTGATTATAATATCCCTGATAGGATGGTTGTGACAAATTTTCAGGGTAATACATGTGCATGTATTCATATAGCGTAAATAAATATGGTAGGTCATAGTGCACTAATCTTATAATCCTCAGAGAGGAAGCTTGTGACTAAATTTCAAAAGGCGTCTTCCACTTAGCATGAGGAGTACGTGTACCAAGTTTAACGTTCCTAGCCCCAAGTTCGGTCTGTATCCTGCCTAAGTTTCGGTCTGTATCCTGCCTAAGTTTCGGTCCGTATCCTGCCTAAGTTTCGGTCTGTATCCTGCCTAAGTTTCGGTCTGTATCCTGCTTAAGTTTCGGTCTGTATCCTGCCTAAGTTTCGGTCTGTATCCTGCCTAAGTTTCGGTCTGTATCCTGCCTAAGTTTCGGTCTGTATCCTACCTACGTTTCGGTCTGTATCCTACCTAAGTTTCGGTTTGTATCCTGCCTAAGTTTCGGTCTGTATCCTGCCTAAGTTTCGGTCTGTATCCTGCCTAAGTTTCGGTCTGTATCCTGCCTAAGTTTCGGTCTGTATCCTGCCTAAGTTTCGGTCTGTATCCTGCCTACAAGGTTTTCTATCATAAGATACCACGAGATTAACCTTGAAAAACATTAGGCATCTTACGCTCATCATGGTGACTAAACATACCAAGTTGTAAAACCCTGGAACTTGCGATTCATTTGCCTACAAATTCCAGACATACCTACGATGTCATACCATAATACGTCCCGTCTTTAACAGGAGTATAAAAACTGACGCAAAGATGCATTTAAAACAACAAGACACGAACCCTGCATATGTTTACATGTCACGTGACTCAACTATCAGTTGTTGGCTTGGGTGATTTTTTTTTTAATACGAACATGTTCTGTTCTGTCTTAAGTTTGCTTGTTCCCTAAATCTATTGATCATTTATAATTTAACGTATGACGAAATGTTGAATGATTTAGAAAGCTGGTGTTCTCGTCCTCCAGAAGTGGTTTACTTGCTATGACAAGCGTGTTGACAAACACGATTTCGGAAGCCAGACTATGTAAATACAAAATGCATCCACTTATTAGAAAAATTTACTTTCGAAACGAACCACCCGAAAAATTCAATCGATGAAAAATCGTAACCATGTCCCTTGAATAAGATTTACATATCAGAGAAATTAGATATCAAATATTAGGAAATCCATTCATACAGAGTGAGAGATTTTCATGCATTTCATTTTACCCTTGTTCGATCCCATATTAATGTTTAATTCAATATATACTTTGTTTTTCTTTATAGGGTCAGTGGGGACTCAATGATTGTAATAGGGTGATGTCTCAAGGAAATATACAAAGTATAGATAATATTAACTCGTACTGTAAACCAAATAGTCTTGTGCGTGTAGTGTGTATTGTTTCCATTATGGATACTCAATGAGAAGTCTTGATCCTCAATCAATGCCAATGGATAAGTAATTACGATTGATTGATTGATTGATGTTTTCCGCCACACTCAACAATTTTTCAGTTATCTGGTGGCGCCCAGTTTTTATTGGTGGAAGAGAGAACCCAGATATAATGTACCTGGGAAGAGACCACCGACCTTTAAAAAGTAAACTGGGAAACTTTCTCACTTCGATTCGAACCCACGCCGACCACAGGTGAGAGGCCGTGTGATTTTTGAGCGCGATGCGAAGTAATTACGAAGCCTGATTGTGTTGTGTTTATGACTTAAGATGATTAACGGAGGGTTTCAATGTCATCCTATTATCTGAGTGGTACTTGACATGGTTACTCAATTAAGTGTTTTAATGACAAAGGTGAAGATAACAAACTCTTGATCTCATGGCTCTTTATCAAGAATACAAAATCAAGTCTTAAAGGGGCATGGACACGATTTGAGCTGAAAATTTCATTTTTCTATATTTATTGTTTACAATGTTTAACTAAAGTATTTCTAATGGTCAACCTTGAAAACACTTGAATATCAGTTTTGGAGTTACACGTGAGATACAACACTCACAATTTTTTGTTATGTAAACAAGGCTCGTGCCATGTTTTTGTTTACATATAGATGGCTTTATAGAAAGTAGCATGTTTAAAAGAAAATGAGATATGCTAAACACTAGTGTTCAGATGTAATTTGTAAATTGAAAAATCTGCTTTGAACGAATATTTACTAGTATATGTGTAACATATGTGAACAAAAACATGGCAGGATACTTGTTTACATACCAAAGAATTGTGAGCTCTATATCTCCCAAATACCTCGACAACTGACATTCAAAGTTTTGCTGACTACTAGAAATACCTTAATTTAGCATTCTAAACATTAAAAATGGAAAAATAAAATTTGAAAATTTTCAGCTCAAATCATGTCCATGTCCCTTAAAGGCTAACACGGACCCCTGGACATACCAGGGGTGGGATCAGGTGTGCTAAGGAGGAACAAGCATCTCGTCAACTGGTCATAGTCAGTGTGTAAAGAACAGCCTCAATTGGTGTGAAACACGTCAGATAGTATTTTATCCTATGAACTGTTGTAAATCCTGTAAAAAATACAATATCGAGAACAGGAGCCCCTGGAAACACCAGAGGTTGCGTCAGGTACATAGGATGAGTAACTACCCCTTGTTGAATCATCACACCCGCCGTGATTACTATTTTGATCAGGTAAACGAAGTGAGTTATTGTGTGATAAGTACGGCGTGACAATACGCAACGTCCGAGATATCAGCTCTTCTGTGATGGAGGTACGTTCAGTAATCTGTTGAACGCTTGGGTGGGTACAAGATGTATACATATACTATAGACTAGCTATGTAAATACAGATAAAAGTAATGAATGTGTAAATTTTGTTTATATCAGCCATTGGTCTACATTAAACTAACCATATCAAGAATAATATTTGTTTGAATTAGGCCATTAAATTAAATATGAAGTTATTTTTTTTTTACTTTCTCCTCTGCACGAGTGATATTTTAATCAAAGGAAAATGGTGCCTATCGATTTTTGTTTGAGCTAATTTATTATTAAGTTCTTATAAACTTACTAGTATTGTGTGTCCCTGCAGATTGGGTGGTTGCATGATGTCTGATAATCGGGCTTATTAAAGGCAAAATATGAAGGAAGCGATAAGCATTTGTAACCACCGCGTGTGAACGATAGTATATTTTGCGTCTCGCTGTGCGTAAGAGTTCCACGAAGGGAAAGAACTATTGGGTAACTCGGAAATTGCGTACTGGAATTAAACATGTTGGACAGCATTCGATCAAATGACAGGTCGGAATTGTGACTTACATTAGAGGATCACAGAATTTGCAAGATGCTGACTTGAAACCTGTGTAAAATCAACTTATTTGTTGGTACCCTTCCTCGATTTAAAAACTGCCCTCGGGCATTAGGATCATTTAATATAAGTGATCTCATACTTACACTTAAAATATGATGGAATAACAAGACTGAATGGTTTATGATAATAATAATGAAAGGTAAAAATAACGAACAGTGATCAATCTCATAACTCCTATAAATAATATAAAATAGAGAGTTTGGCGAATACGGACCCCTTGATATACCAGAGGTGGGATCAGGTAAAATACAGATAAGACCACCGATGATCTGAAATTTGAACTGGTCATATGACTGTCCTTGAAATGGCAGAGTGACACGGTTGTTGGTATATACCAATTTAAGATCAAATAAGTTTGGTTAAAACAGGTGAAATAATGTATGGCATGTCATACGTGCGATGATTTAATAGCGTTTTTACAAGATGGAAAAATAATTGTTGTAATTCGGACCATACAATTTTAAATCTCAAATGCCCCCAAAGGTAACCATACTAATATCAGAAAGACTTTACATAATATACATGTTTGTAACATTAACATGATATGACTAATTTGAACCTGTCCAAGAGCCATCTTCACAAGTCAAGGGTTATTGATTCATTACCCTGCACCAACCCTGTAATGATGTACATGTATACAAATGACACGATCTCATACTACTGTATTGATAAACACGCGCAGTTGTAATATTTACACCACTAACTACGTTTATTGATGTAAAACTTGTACGGTACCAATTTTGATGCACCAGATGCACATTTCGACAAGTAATGTCTCTTCAGTGATGCTCAACCAAAATGTTTGAAATCCGAAATAACAATGAAGTTTTAGAGCTGTTATAGGGAAACAGTGTGATAGTTGATCAAGTTTGGAAACCTTTTTGCTTAAGACAATATTCCTTAAACAATTGAAAAAGCCATAACTGTAGGTATCCATACACGTGTTTTTATTTGAATTTCTCGCTTTGCGTTGTTATAAATACAACCGCATTCTCATTGGTTCCCAGTCTTTTGAGGAAACAATCAGAACTTTTTGATAGTCATTGATGCCAAGGGTTAGCGCGAGATAACGATTCAATAATTAATGACTGAGACTGTTTGAAGATCTTGGTTAATTCTAAAATTAATTTCTAAATGAAATGTTAACTATATTTCTGTACCATATTTCGTTGATATATTGATGCTTCAATTTTCCCCTGTGCGATTAGATCTAGTCTATAAGGGGGGGGGGGGGGGGGGGGGGTTCAAGTCATAGAATTATAAGATCATTGATTAATGTATCACTAGAAACAACTAAAATTTCAGCATAAAACATCATTGCAGAATATTCCGATCTACAGAGCAAATATTTATTCCACCGTAAATACTTTCTGCAACAAAGTCGTCATCTGTGAAGTCGGACTGAAGACTGGTGTTTCTGGCGCACGACGCTGCATGGAACTGGAGACATTCGTTGTCGCTGTTACATTTGATGAACCTCTTGTTTTTTTAAAGCTTCATTTCTCAGGAAGCTTACCCCCGCCCCTTGTATGCACAACAAAAACTTGCACTTTCTCATAAATTTTATGTACACCGGAAGTCAAAATGGACGTAAACGAGTCTTGTCCCACCTATGTTTGAAATAGGGGAAAGGAATGACAAATATTGGCAATATTGCAATAAGTCACCTGAGTTTACTCAATATATGCTGGAGTTCCTCATTGACAATGTCTTCGAGGTCTTTGGTGCTAAGGTCTTCCAACAGATTGTTGAAATTCCCATGGGCATGAATTGTGCTCCTTTGTCAGGTAATGTTTTTATATTTCTATGAAACAGAATTTACTCACAAACTTCTACGTGAGAAGAAAAAAATATCTCGCTGTGGCTTTTAATTCGACATTTAGATATATTGACGATATATTATCTGTCAACAATAAAAAATTTCATATGTCGATTCTATATATCCCAGTGAACTCGAAATAAAAGACACCACAGAGTCGTCCACTTCTGCTTCATACTTAGATATCTTATTGAAAGTAAATATTAACAGCAAACTAACAACTCAACTTTATGACAAACGGGATGATTTTAACTTCTCCATCGTCACATTCCCATATTTATGTAGCAATATTTCATTATCACCTGCATCTCTCAGCTGATTCGATACGCAAGAGCTTGTTCTGCGTATGGTCAGTTTTTAAATCGTAGCAGGTTACTAACAAACAAGATGATGGTGCAGGGGTTCCAGCAGTCTCGTTTGAAATCAGCATTTCGCAAATTCTATGGTCGTTATAACGATGAAGTTTGCCAATACAACCTATCGTTAGGTCAAATGCTGTCTGACGTGTTTCATGTCCATTGTTAGGCCGTTCTTGCTACACTAATTTTGACTACGGATGAATCTATTTACCTGATCAAGATATAGGGCTCACGACCGGTGTGACCGGTCTAGAGGGGATGTTTACTCCTCCTACGCACCTGATCCCACCTCTGGTATATTTGCTCAACTCTCTGTTTTGTATTACTTATAGGAGTTATGAGATTGATCACTGTTCGTTATCTTCGCCTTTCTTATGTTTAAAAATTCTTTCTACAACTTAAAATGGACACTGGTCTACAATACGCCGTTTTCGAGACATGTGCAAGTTATTTCCCTTTAGAGAACTTTCGTACATAATAAGAAGCGAAACAATTTGTTTACATGCGGGAGAGGGACAAATATTCATCACTGAATAAATGAATGTGCTCAGTAAGTTTCTCATACGCAGTGTCACCCCCCAAAATTCGACTGATACACAAACTAAGTAAATGATAAGTATTCAGGGGTAATTATTGATTGATTACACAGAATTCTTATTATATTACGTTATTGTGTTGCTCGTACGTATCATATCCAGGATATTACATGTAAATATGACATTGATTTTATGTTTCCTCTTTAGTAAAATGTTTCGATAGTATATTGTATTTTCAACATTTATATATTTAAAGATAAGCCGTTTTAAAAATAGTTTATCGTATTCCTTACTGACTACACATGTAGGTCTACTCTGTCCCACTTAGCCATTCAAAGTTACATGAAATATACCTCCTACACAGATGAGCTCTTATCTCAAAAGTGTCCTATTGCATGACAAAAATTTTCCTTTCCATAAAGAGGTAAAACATGAGTCACTTTCCAGTATCTGGGAAAGGATTTTTCACGCCGAGATTTATTGAAAAGCATGCAGAGTGGTATAGAAATAGTGTGCATTGTTGACTTCAGCATTCTATGACTTATAATATCGGGTCCAATAGTCTTGTTTACAGGGAGAGTGTAAATTATATCTATGACTTCTTGTTAACCAATAAGAATATCATTAAGACTGTCTTTTAAGTTTGGTAGATTTTGACCTGTGTCATCGATAGTTGATATTGGAGAATAATATTTATTCAATACTTCTATTTTTTTTCCTGTATCTGAAAATGCTACCATATTGATACCATTATCGGTAATAAATTGTATATGCAGATTATCATTATTTGTGTTAACTTGGAAAACATCTTTAATTAAGTTCCAATTTATTTTTTTATTTTATTTTTGTGTAGTCATTTAGGTGCGTTTAAATGTAATTGTTTAGAGTTACATGATTTTTTTGTTATTGACCTTATTTTAAACTCGCTCACAACTTACCCCGTGTTCTTCCTTTTTTAATTTTAGTGCTTTTTTACGTAATCAGTTTCTAGTCTTTTATTTTTATTATGCAACTGTATTCAAGCTTCTAGAATGAATAACAATGGGGAAGAATGTTGTCAAAGTTCTCTTTATTTTGTAAACTTTTGTGTTATGACTTTTGTGATATGACATTTGTGTTATGACTTTTGTGATATGACTTGAACACAATTAGGATTTACCTGTATAAAAGCACCACACCCTATTAAGCTCACTCTGGTACTAACACAACAAAGTCAATTCACTATTGAGAAAACACTGCTGTTATTTTTGTATTTTCTACATACTCCTACTTATATTGATTTAGGAATTTACATTTCCTTTCTTTAAAAAAATGCTTTGTTGTTTTAATTTTATATATTATTTTCAAACATTTTTATCGATGTTAAATTGGTGTTTTTATTCCTTCGTGAATGAAACATATAAATGGTCTGGTAATTATCGACGTTCGACATGTCTGGTAGGGTGTTCATAACAATCTTGTCAGTAGTTGCTTTTAAACTGGTCTAAACATTAAATAAGAAAAAGTGAGGTCAAGGTCGAGGTAAAACAAATATTGATGCAGTTAAACTGCTTTCAACAATATGTATCAGCATATGAGGTTTAATAAAATATCTTGAGAGTTGTTTTTTAGAAACTGAGCTAAACTCAAAAGTGTATCAGAACGATGGAAGACGGTCCTATTCTTGGCGGGGCATAAACAATTATGGTCCGGGCAAAAGAAATGCTATTATAAGACCTTTACATAGAAGGTAATCAAAAATGGCACGCGACATGCTATTATGGTATACCAACATATCAAAGGTCTTTGTCAAAAGATTAAAAAAAAAACCATGGGCCCGAAAAACTTTGTATGAGAAGCGGAAGATTATATATTGTTTAAAATCCCTCTCAATAATTTTTACTCACATGGAGACGTCACTATTACCGTTGAAGGACTGCAAAATCTAGGCCTATAGTCGGCACTTACGGGCTTTGAGCAGAAAGAGACCTTGAGAGTGCCACACTTGCTGTGACACGGAGCCTAGTTTTTTTGTGGTCTCATCAAAGGACTGCCCCATTTAGTCGCCTCCTATGACAAGCAAGGAGTACTTAGGACCTATTCTAACCCGGGTCCGAAAAGCGGAAGAAAAATTCGCACTAAAACAATATGTCTTCTTTCTGGAAAGGATTCTCATAATACAAAAACAGATCAGCTTTATCAGCACAGTTTGAGGTCATGGAAATTCTAGCAGACTGTTGGAAAATCTTATCTCCAATGGCTATATCTGAATTGAGGTATTGCATGTCAAACGTTGCAATATTTGATCGTTTCCATTTCTATTGTATGCAAGGTGAACATAACGATTAGCGATCAAACCCCACAACTCATTTTCAACTTTTTCGTTTGTATTGTATATTTTCCATTTGTATTTTACAGCAAATTCTGAATATTTTATAATACAACTGTTAATATACACGAAATTGATATAAAAATTTATTTGTTTTTCATTTTTAAGGTCACCTGAGTCACTCAGGTGACCTATTGCTATTGGGCTGCGTCCGTTAACAACTAAGATGTGTAACCGGTCGACAGGGGATGCTTACTCCTCCTAGGCACCTGATCCAACCTCTGGTGTGTCCAGGGGTCCGTGTTCGCCCAACTATTTATTTTGTATTGCTTATAGCAGTTATGAGTTTGATCACAGTTCGTTATCTTTACCTTGCATGTTAAGCTTTCATTTCAGCTGGATTGATCCGTCCGATCTAATTTCGGGTTAAAAATAGAGTTTTTCATTACTGATACAGATATTGCCCTGAAATTTAATTACAGTCATTCTCTTGGAAGAATACAAGTTCAGTTTGCATTTCAGCTGGATTTGAATTTTCATTGTCCGTCCTTGACCTATTTTCGGGCTAAAAATACATCACACAGTTTTCTGGTCTTTTTTAGTCAGAGATACAGATCTTGTCCTCAAATTTAGTGACTGTTTCCGAGACGCAAACTTCCTTTCAGAGGAATAAAATTGCAGTTGGCATTTTAGCTAGATTGGTGCACCATGACCTACTTTATAGGTAGAAGTACGTCAAATAGCTTTCCAGATTTTTTGGGGTATTGTCTTAGGTATTGCCCTGAAATTTTGTCACAACCTACCTCTCAGAGAAATACATAATCAGTTCATATTGCAACACAATTGATCCCATGGGGATCCGGGTTAAATAGGTCTTCAATAACCCTTGCTTGTCGTAAGTGACTACTAAATGGGGCGGTCCTTCGGATGAGACTGCACAAACCAAGGACCCTTGTCACAGCTGGTGTGGCACAAAAAAGATCCCTACCTGCTCCGAGCATTGACCTCAATTCTGCAGCCCTTTACCGACCATGGTGACGTCTCCATAGAGTGTCAAGTCAGCACTTCGCAAATTCTATGCTCGATATAACCATTTAGTTTGCCAATACAATCTACCATTGGGTCAAATGCTGTCTGAGTTTCATACCGACTGTTGGTATATCGATTTTGACTACGGATAACTCCGTTTACTTGACCAAGATATAGAGAGCTCACGGTAGGTGTGACCTTTGGACAACGGATGCTTACTCGTCCTAGGCACCTGATCCCATCTCTGGTGAGTCCAGGGACCCTTGCCCAACACTCTGTTTTGTATTGCTTAAAGCTGACATGAATTGATAAATATAGTATAATTCTATATATCCGCCATATTTCTCTGCTAATCCGCCATGTTAGTTGGATATTCTATTGTTTTATGTATCAGGGTTCGCATGGTATATAAGGGGACGAGTTTTGCTACGCTTCACTTCACATCAGTGTCTTCGATTTACCTGTGCAGGTAGCTTCGACAGGTAGCACGTACATATCCGATTCTAATTTATGCAAGGTGAAGATAACGAACAGTGATTATAGGACATCAAGAAGAAATGAAATCACGTTTTGGAACACCACGCAGTGCTCAAAATATTACAGTAAACATACCATACAGTAGTGAATCTTTCTAAAAGATTTGGGTTAATAAATATAGAATGCCTTTTCTTTACGTGATTGTAAGCATATTTGCAGTAAATATGTTAAAATTATACAAAAACGCGGAGAAATATTTCATCTATTATCTATTGATAAAATGGAATAAGCAAAGGGTATAAAATCTATACTATTCACACTTACTTCAAGCAAAATGCAAATAAATAAATACTACTGTACTTACATGTATGCTCGCCATGAAAACGCATCGAATGCGGACGACTATTTAAATTAGGCTACCTGAGAGAAATATGGCGGATAAGATGAGAAAGGTGTACGTATTTATTAATTCATGTCAGCTTTAAGGGAGTTATGAGATTGATCGCTGTTCGTTATCTCTACCTTTAATTCTAGGAACTACGCTGTTTCCCGGTAATATATGAATTCAATGATGTCATCACAGAGGTTTGATAAGAATTCGGCTTCTATATAAGGTATCACGACCTGTACACTTTATACACTGTACTACTATCGAGCAAAAATGAATTTCTTTCTGCTTTTAATCACCTGCGAGGGTAAGATTATTTTGGACACATTTCTGGTCATATCAAATAGTACGCTTGCTTTAGAAAAAAGAAATTTATCATAATTATGTATCATTGAGTCTGTTGATATCAATAACTAATTTAACTAATTCAATTTGGTTTTATGTAGGTATATAAGGTATAATAATGAGGGAGTTTGTAGTTTATAATATTTTAATATCTCCTTCCTGTTTTAAGTTGTGGCCATCTATGCAGCTCAGTGCCCTTCCGGTTGGGTACAGGGAGCATCATCATGCTACTTATTTGTGACGTCATCAAGAGAGCACTGGACATTGAGTTCGGTACCTATTGTTCTTTTAATGGATCATTTTTCTTTGATTAACTTCTAGAGCTTCGTGTTCCCCGTTACATGTACATTGGCCGTATACATACCGGACAATACATGTATATAGCAAAAGCGTAAAACTTCTTTTTTATTCCCCTCTTGCATAGAGAACATATAAAAGTTTACGAATAAAAAAAGCTAATGATTACCCAATTAAAGACCAGCGTGTGTTTCTAATTTAAAAACTAAGTTCGGTTTTTTGGGTTCAGTATCATTGCAGCCTCCATGGTGCCAGTCTAGTGAAGATACAGTCGGCGACAGAGAACAACTTTCTTCGCATGCACCTGATTGATATGGGTATCCACTGTAGGTATAATATCATGTATATAAAGTCAAGCATGTATTATCACATGATGTCGTTTTGAAATGAATATTTATTATTCGCGATAGTTTAGTTGGTTAGGACGCTTGTTTCCTAATGGAGAAGTTCCGGGTTCCATGTATGTAGCCTGCTAGTGACTGTTTCTACGTCAATCACCAGCATTAGAAGAGAAATTACAGCCCGTGTAAGCTGAGTGGTTTAAGTATCCGTGACAGCGAAGTTGTGAGTTCGAACCCGTCGAGAATTTTACACTCATATTGAGACCACAGACAATACGCAAGTTCCGAGTTACCCAAAAGTTATTTCCCTTCGTCGAACTCTTTCGCATTTTATGACGTATGGTGGGTACACAATGTATACATTGTATCGTAGACTGGCATTGTACATAACGATTACGTACGATTAATGTAATAAAAGCGTAACTTTTGTTTATATCAAGTACTGGTATGCATATTCTGGCCATATCAAGCATAATTTGTTTGAATAAGATCATCAAAATGGCTACTGAATCATTATTCGTTTCCTCTTCTACATGAGTGACGCTTTTATCAAAGAAAGATGGCAATTAACAATATTTGTTTGAGCCATTTTGTTATCCAATACTCATAAACTCACTAAAGTTGCCTTTCCCCTGAGATAGGATGGTCTCAGAAACTCTGGATATCAACTTTTAAGAAATAATACAACGATAGTAATTAGCAAATGTACCCACTGTCATCATATTTTATGTCATAATTTACGGAAGAGTTCGACAAAGGGAAATAACTCTTGGGGAACTCGGAACTTCCGTATTATATTCTTTGGGTTCGAATTTAAAGGTTTATAGAACTCGTAGATATAGGGTTCCTAAGTTTGCCGGGGTAAAACAATATTTCAGATGCTATAAAATTCTACTCTGCATTCTAATATATTCATACATAATCAATCTACGTCACTACCAAAGTTCATCCCGAAATTTCGTATACATTATACTTCCCAAGATTTCCAAAAATGAATTCGGAAAAATCAATTAAAACATAATTGGCCGGGTTGCTTTAAAATATGTTTGTTATCTGTCATGGAGATAGCAGTAGAATACATGCTAAAGATGAAATTTTAAACGTAGATTGTTTTTTTTTTTTAAACAGAAGCACTTTGTACATCTTCAATGTAAAACTTATACGGTACCAATTTTGATGCACCAGATGCGAATTTCGACAAATAATGTCTCTTCAGTGATGCTGAACCGAAATGTTTGAAATCCGAAATAACAATGAAGTTTTAGAGCTATTATAGGGAAAAACAGTGTGCCAAAAAAGTGCAGTCAAATTCGTCTAATGATAAGAGCTATGCGTGGGAGAGATATTCCTTAATTTTTTTTTTATATATCTTATTTGATCACTGCTAGACGCTATTTCATCAATCTAATTAAAATTAGATCCTTTGATCCGCTCACGTATATCGCTACACAAGGATCTAACGAAACCGCATAAGGAGTTCAAATCTAGTGACCTTCTAGTCTAACCAATCAGCGCATTGGCTATGAAATCGACGGTATAAACGCATGTCATTCGAATCACTGAAATCTTACTAATAGCTGCCAAAGTATTCCGGTAATAGCAACGTGCCAGACACGCCGAGGACACCTCAAAGAGTGTGTAGTTTGACAAATATTTCATTTGTTTTAAGAGAGACCGACGATGAATGGAACTTCAAAATCAAGATGTTATATAAATTAAAATTAAAACTAACAAAGGAAAAGGTTAATGTGATTCGACAGGTGATTAATTTACCGCAGCACGCGGAGGGTAGGAAAAACTGCCATACATGTCATTATTCAGCACAGCTATCAACACATCTTTCTTGTTCCTCGTTTAAAGATTGAATCTTGCAATCATTCAAAACTCAAAACGTTCGCCAATATTCGGTATATATTTGTTGTTATTCCGAATTTTTTGGTTACAAAATGTAAATATTAAGAGTTCTGTGATTGGATGAACGTATCGATGAATATGCATGATTAAAAGGTCACTAGATTTGACCTCGGTATGCGATTTCGTTAGATCCTTGTGTAGCGTGAGCGGATCAAAATCTCTAATTTTAATTAGATTGAGATTCACGAGTTTTTCGAATGCAAGAACTTTTTTTTTTTTTTTTTTTACAAATGAAAGGTGAAGATAACGAACAGTGATCAACCTCATAACTCTTATAAGGAATACAAAACACAGAGTTGGGCAAACATGAACCCCTGGATATATCAGAGGTGGGATCAGGTGCCTAGGAGGAATAAGTATTCCTTGTCGACCGGTCACACCTGCGGTGAGCCCTGTATCTTAATCGGTAGTCAAACTCAGTGTCAAGAACGGCCTAACAATCGATATGAAACACTTGACTCAATGATAAGTTGTATTGGCAAACTAGATCTTCATAACAACCATAGAATTTGCGAAATGCTGACTTTCAACGAGACTAGCAATCATTTTATTTTACAATAATTACAAGAATGCGATGTTTAGAGAAAAATTTGAATACTTTTATAATGCACCTGTTTATATACACGAGATGATATGTATTTTATCTGTTTACCACCATCCAATGTACCACGCGGGGATACATGTATTCGTCCCGCTAGGACAGATGCTCGGCGCTTATGGCCTTCATTTTGCCACACCTGCTGTGACACGGGACTTCGGTTTTTGCGGTCACATCCGAAGGACGGCCTCATTCAGTCGCCTTCTACAAGCAAGGGGGTACCGAGGACCTATTCTAACCGGGATCCCCACGGAACACAGTTACGACCATGTACCAAAGTCATTTCACCAAACATACGACCACCCATTAAAAATATTTGTCTAGGTCATACTGTAAGAGAAGATGATTGTGGTTTTACGCCGTGTTGGCAATACTTCAGTCATTTTACGGTGGTTAAATAATTGAAATATATTCGGTAGTAAGATTCCCTGACGGTCCCCAGTGAGCCTCTTTTTTCAAAAATCAGTGAAACGATCTTGTTACATTCCAGGGGATCGTGAACCGATAACACCATCCTTGACACGGGGCACCCTTTAACGTCCCATCCGAGGAACATGAAAAACGTTAGAGGTTACGATCAGCAAGATCTCAAATAACTTGGGAACATTTGACTGGCAGTGGTGTTTCATTAAACATGTTTGATATTTGCAGCCGACTTCTGGATTGGTCTGAGTGACGATTCCAGGGAGGGCCAGTGGAAATGGTTGCCGTCGGGCGAGACTTCGTGGTTCACGGACTGGGCCCCAGGACAGCCGGACAATGGTCATAATGAGGACTGTGCCGTTTTGTTCCATCAAGCAAATTATCATTGGAATGACGACCAGTGTGACAGGTCGTTCTACTTTATCTGTGAAAAAGAGTGAGTAGCACTAAAGGTCGTCATCAGTTCTGTAACACAGAGATTACTGAAGGTCGTCATCAGTTCTGTAACACAGATATTACTAAGGCTAGTTGTATTTAGCGCGCCAAAATTTTTCTGAAGAAAGTTTATCACTTAGTTTTAATCGTACGTTTCGGGCTCGATATTTCCCCGAAGTCTCAAGTGGTGAGGTCACAATAGGGGTAGTTTTAATATACATGTATATACAGGCACTTAAGGCATGGTGGTGGTTCATGCAACACGCCCCCTAACTTTCTTGGACTTTATGGGTATGCAAGACGTTGTTGACATGCATTAGAAATATTTTCAACAAAAAATTGATTAAATCAACTCATGTAGCTTATTCGGGGGTGGGGGTGGGGTGGGGGGTGGGGGCTGAACCCAAGCACCTGCGAGATCATCAAATATGTGCATGTGGTAGATCTTCAGAATAATTAGGGTGATGCCTTCCTGGCAAGCAGTTAATTACACTAATGCGAAGAGCAGATGTGAAAAAAGGTTGTTGTTTTTTTTTCTTCGAAATTCCCGACTCAACCAAGTCATTTGAAAAGAAAAGAATACGTAAACTGTGGATCCATCATTTGCGTAATGACGAGTTGAGGTTCGAGACATTTGTGAAGAACGTGTACCGTCTGCCTGGTCTGCGACTCGACTGAAAGTCTTCTTTTCTCAGATTCTTCTTGCGAAAGAACGGGCTCAAATCTATACGGCTCCAAACTTAACTGTTCGTGACTTGTCATGTTTACAGTGCTGCTGATGAAATAAACCGGAATAGACGGTGCGACGTAATAAATTAAACTCCAATGGCCACTGTCTTAGTGGCGGGTAATTTAAAATACATGATAGATTAATATTGGTTTAATTGTTAAGCAAGGATTTTTATAGTTAAAGACTGTCAATTACGATATCAGTAAGTGATACTCTATTCATAAAAGCAATTATGTGGTTAGGGTTGCCTTTCCCTTTAAATTCTATTCCAAATCATGGAAAGGATAATTGAGATCTTAATAATTATACATTAATAGCCTTACACATGTAACGACCTGTGTATGTAAAACCATGGAACGGATGATCAATGAACGCTTGGTATGGTTTCTTGAAACTAATAACATTCTAACTGATATACAATGTGGTTTAGGGATGTTGTTGTGTTTTTTTAATATGATTTCTCACGTAGATATGACATGCATATTGACAAACACGACTTTGGGAGACAGACTCCATGTAAATACAAAATATACCTTGTGCTGAAATATTTTTAAGCCACTTATTTCTAAAATATCTTTAACAACTGAATTTCAATCGATGAAAAGTCGTCACCATATCCCTTGAATAAGATTTACAAATCAAAGAATTAGATATTAAATCTTAGTAAATTCATTCAGACAGAATGGGAGCTTTTCATTTCAGCGTTGTACGATCTCGTATTAATGTTGTTCAATACAGAAACTTTATTTTTCTTTTTAGGGGCGGTGGGCATTCGGTGGATGTAGTAGGATGATGTCTTTAACTACCTAAATAAAGATGATCTCTAATCATACTGCAAATCATGGAAAATATCTATCACTATATAAATTTTATTATTACTAAACTTTTTGACACCATAGGCCAATCCGAAAACATGACTTATCTTTCCTTGATTCGGAACTCGTGCGCTTGTGTAACAGTAGTTTAAGTCTTCTGGGTAGTATATTCGAGAAGCGTCATTATCAACAGTGCAAAAGGCCGCAAAGATATTGCTGTATAATTTTACAGCAATCACGCCAACAAATATGTTAACGCTAATAAAAACTTACAATGCATACACGTAGGTTTCCTTCATACACGTGAACATAGCCAACTTTGCATGTACAATAATGATAAATTAATGAGGTAGAGGAGGACCCCCACCCCCAGATAGAATGTTCTACCGTTAAAGTGATGTATTTTCCCGAGACAGTTAGAATATTCTTATTCCCCCCTCCCCCACTTTCCAGAATTTCACTTGTTTTATGACTGAAAATATTGCATATTTCATCGGGATCTTTACCCTGAACTTTAACTTAGAACCCTGTGTTTTGACACAGGCAGATTTATGATATAATATCAGAGGTTGCTTGTTCAATGTCAATGTAGTACATTCAGCGATAAAAGTTTCAGATGAAGATGACACGATGTACGTCTAGGTATGTCGGAATGTCACGATGTACGTCTAGGTATGTCGGAATGTCACGATGTACGTCTAGGTATGTCGGAATGTCACGATGTACGTCTAGGTATGTCGGAATGTCACGATGTACGTCTAGGTATGTCACGATGTACGTCTAGGTATGTCGGAATGTCACGATGTACGTCTAGGTATGTCGGAATGTCACTTCTGGATTCTGGAAATGTTCACCTCCTTCGATTGGCGAGTAAAATTTAACCTAGCCTGTACTTGTAAATGAGAGGCCAACGGCAGATTTCCAGCTGACTACTCACAAATACAATTTCAAATACAAGTATATAGAAATTTATCATCACAAACCATCTTTAAACTGACAGTTTTGAAAATAACATAACTATACTTGAACCCCCTGAATTAGTAGTAATACATTAAATAAGTCGGCAAGAGTATGTACCTGTAAATACAGCCATTTCAGGTAAAATATTTGGAGTTTTACTCGCATTTTGTAAATTTGTGGCGAAAAGGGGGGGGGGGTGTTCCCTCTAAATCTGTTATTGCATTTTCTGTTATGACACGATACGTGCCTACATAGTCAAAAACGAGTAAATGAGGAAAAGAGAAGCTACAGAGAAGTCAAAAGCATTCTATCGGGGGTTCAAACTTATCCCCCAAAGAGTACATCTGAGAGTTGCACGTACGACCCTCCCCCTCGGTCTATGAAAAATAATTTATATCAATCGAGCAATATTTAACAACTGAAAATTCATTTTGATTTTGTTACCTATTTTTCTGCATTTTGAATATATCAGATAAACAATCCCAACTGCATGTTGCACATGTACAAATGATCTGTAAAAAAAAAAAAAAAAAAAGCGTGGACACGTCCAGTTACTTTGGAGAGTTGCCCAAACATTGCAATCTGGTTTGTTTTTGAAAGAGTCGGCTGGTAGTGATGGAATAATTTTAGCCCTGATGAAACAGTGAGTGCGTTGATTTCCTACTTCATTTGATTTGGGTTTTTTTGTTGTTGTTTTTTTTTTAAGGGGGGGGGTACCGTGATATCAAGATCCATACACGTGTCGATCCTCGCAAAAACCCAAGCTTTGAACTGATGAATTGCCATCATTATTAATACATAAGCAAAACTTCAATTCAGTTACAAGTGTTTATACCAACTGTAAAGAACAAGCTGGAAGAAGAGAAACAAAACGCAAAAATTCTGATGTGGAAGATATGATCAATGACATTACCACCATATTCCATTCACAAGTCGACTGTGAAAATGAATTTGCTTGTAAGATTCTGAATATAAAGATGAAGAAGATGTTTCAACGTCAAGAAGGCGTGGCTTATTATACCTCCCGCAACAAGTTGTGAGAGGGGGGGGGGGTATACTGGAATCGGGTTGTCCGTCTGTCTGTAGACGCAATGGTTTCCGGGCTCTAAAGCATTATCCTTTCCACCTACCGTCACCATATCATATATATGGACTACCCATGGAATGAAGATGTTCCCTATCGATTTTAGGGTCAAAAGGTCAAAGGTCTAGCGCACTGGACATCGAAGTAGCTATATGGTTTCCGGGCTCTAAAGCGTTATCCTTTCCACCTACAGTCACCATATCATATATATGGACTACCCATGGGATGAAGGTGTTCCCTATCGATTTTGGGGTCCAAAGGTAAAAGGTCACATGCACTGGACATCGAAGTAGCAATATGGTTTGGTTTGGCATGCCATTTCTTTTTTACACTCAGAAAAGAGGTAGTTTATACCTATTCACGCTTCCACTGTCGTCAGGGGAGGTGCGGTTATCATCTCCGCACAGCCAATCAGAATCGCGGAAGAATTGTCCGCCATTACATCCGTCAAAACTTGTGATGACGGAGGTTTTGAGGTACAAATGTTTTAGCCTGATTAACTTCGAGTTCTCATAAAATTGGTGGAATTTTGTGCGTCGGGGAAATACAACAGTGATTCACGTTACCCAGAAAGGATACTAAAAGTGATGTTTATCCCATTTCCAAAGCCAAAATCACAAAAATATTAATGTTTACGTTGGATAAAGGCGTGCGGTAGGCCCCACAGTAAGAGCAGAATGGACCGGCACACAAAGTTAGTCTTAGCAGACACTTATGTATTAGTTAATAGTAATAGTTAAATCAGGGACTGATAATAATACATGCCCATGTCATGTGTATAAATGTACTAAGAGCTACAGGTGCTTGGGTTTACAGACACCCCCCTTCTCCCGAATAACCTGCACGACTTGATTTAAATTATTTCTTGTTGAAAATCTAACTAATGCATGTCAACAATGTCTTGCATACCCCAAAATAGCTCTTTTTTTTTCTTTTTTTTTAAATTACCCCCACTGGATATAACAATTCGTGTAGCTAGGTTATTCAAGGGAGGGGGGGGGTGTCATGAACCCAAGCACCTGTGCTAAGAGCTACACAATACTATTTTTTTTCTACTATAATATTATCTATTAAAAAGAATCCCATATCTAAACTATTTTCATATCTAGGGTCAATTCATTTAATGTTTACACCAATATATATGCAGTTTCTGGTCTGGTGTCTTAAATTTTCCTTGCTCAGCCATGTATATCATAACATGACTGTAAGAGCGCCATATTCAAGGTTTTCTTTCCATGATTCCTACAATAGATCATACCAGGGAATAAAGTTCTAAAGTTTCAGTAATCAGACTGATTCAGTGGTCAAAGTTTTTAAATATCAATAGAATTTATGTCCATATATATTTTATAATACATGTAAATGGTTTTAAATAAGAATGTAGATTTCATAATAATTAGAGCAAACTGAAATAAGTAGTTAATAAATTGTTGGGTGTAATATGTGCATAGGAACTTTCATATAATAGGTCAGGTCACCTTTTAAAAATTCCATGGCCCCTTTCAGCATCTATGTTTTACTTCCAAATGCTAAAAAAAAAATTGTTTCTTTATAGATTCATTGGATATATGTATCTATAACGATCTAGTTCGTCAATACAACCTCGCATTGGGTCAAATGCTGTCTGACGTGTTTCATACCGATTGTTAAGCCGTTCTTGACACACTGATTTTAACTGCGGATAACTCCGTTTACCTGATCAGGATATGGGGCTCACGGCGGGTGTGACCGGTCAACAGGGGATGCTTACTCCTCCTAGGCACCTGATCCCACCTCTGGTGTGTCCAGGGGTCCGTGTTTGCCCAACTATCTATTTTGTATTGCTTGTAGGAGTTATGAGATTGATCACTGTTCGTTATCTTCACCTTGCATATACTTGTAACAGCAGCACGAGTCAGAGAATTTACAAGACCAGTTAACAACAGCAGAAAATGTCTTTCATCAACAGAGCATACTTAATCATCATCTGCAACTCCAGTTATCAATGGAAGCCCAAGATTAACTCCACCAACAGGCCACCCCTTTTGACATTAACAGTACTCTACAGCAAGAGAAAAATAAACCAGGGTTGTTTTTATATTATATCAATTTGAGGCATGCCATATTTTGTACTTTGTTAAGAGGTTTTTTTATATATACATCTGAGCAAATTCCCCAGTGTGTAAAAAAGGAGGGACATAACAAATATGACAAAACAATCTCAGTTGTTACACTGATGAGGCTGAGACATAATTTTGAAATCAAGGACTTGGCATCAAGATTTTGTATTTCAACATAGTGTATCAGTGATATATTCTGTGCCTGATTTGACCTTATATTGTGTTTCAATATAGCCCTATTGGAATGATATTAACAGCATGACAACTGAATAAAAGCTCATTTCCCAACAACCATCGCTATCATTGATTGTGCAGAACGGAAATCACAGAAACCATCTTCTTTAAAACTACAGTTACAAATTATACATTCTGACTACAAATCAGTTACAACCTAAAGGGGACTTGTGGATTGTGATCCTTTAGGGGACACAATGGAAACCAGCTGTATGATAATTTGTGTTATCCTGGATAAATAAAGGCTATTATTATTATCATATTTGTTAGTGAATTATTTACTGGATCAATTTCAGATGTCGCTGTTACTGAGAATAGTGGATTTTACAAACTACTTTGTTAACTGATGGTGCAGGGTTGGCAAAAAAGTGGTCAATATGAGTATTGACCGGGCCAGTGGTCAATACTGGTTAAAACCGGTCAATAGTGGTTAATACTGGTCGATTGAAAATTATTTGGTCATTATAGTCTGTGTTATTCATTTTAAATGTTCAAGTGACCATTATGGTAAATCAGGGACCTATATACTAACTAGTTAGTATATAGGTCCCTGGGTAAATACTGTAATTCATAACATGCACTATCAGTTTATCATATACTTATAAGTCATAATATTAAATAAATAATGTATACAATGACTGTTGAATTGGGGATGATGTAAAAGTTTCTGTTCAAATTCCTTAGTTTAACAAGAACTACCTATAAATATTGTTTCATTAATCTTCATTTTAACTGTTGAATAAACATTTGAGGAGGTTGGTTGATGTTTTCATAACAATAACAGGCACACTGGTCATCTCTGGTCCCAGCCTATGCTTATTAACACCTGTCAACTCTGCTTCCGGTGCTCAGGTAATGTCCAGCTACCCTTTACTCTTAATCTGCCCAGGTACATGTATTGATAGGTCTGTCTCAAATTGTCAAGCTATGCTATAGAACTGTGACCCTCTGGTAGGTACTGAAGATATTTCGGTCAGTTTCAGCAAACCAAATATATTAAACTTATGAAATTACATTTGATTATCTAATGAAAAATATTAACCCATATAATGAAAAGACTTAATTTATCTTTATCTTTGCAAGAAATGTACAAAAATAGGTAAATAAGTAAATCATAAATAATAGTAAAATAATAGATGCAAAAGCAAGCAAGCAGATGAAACATTTTATTGAACCGGTCAACTCAGCATATATGATATAGTTAATCAGTTTCAACCGGACAACAAACATCGTCAATTCCGTAACAAAACAATTATTCAAAACTCGGAAAACGTTTCGTAATTAACCTAGCTGTGCACGAACAGTAAGCATCGATGACAGCCGATCCTGCTATTCGATGGTTAGACGATGTGGTGTTTCGAATTCTTTACTTGAAATGCAGCGAAAGCATCTATCGCTAACAAATAAGTTATAATATAATTACTGTTTCGTCCGCGTTTTTACTCACTGAAATTATGTGAACATAACCTTCTCTGAAGTATGTCAGACCCTTTGACGGACTTTTCTGTGAACATTCACGAGTAAACGAGGCGATTGAAAAGGTATCCTGTATAAGATCTAAATCGTCCGCCATGTTGTTTACACAAGTTGACGAAGTCTGAAAACATGTGACGTTCGTTGTCATCGGTGGGCGGGACGTGGAAGCGTGAATTACCAACACCCTTTGGGAGATTGGGGTAAGCGGGGGGTATTCTTAGTGAGCATTGCTCACAGTACCTCTTGTTTGAAATCTGGTTTCTAAGCCAGTCAAAATAAATATAAAACTTCAGAGATATGGCAACACAAATAAATTTTATTGGAAATGGTAGTTGGTATTAATGTTAATAAAATGTTAAAATGAAAGGTGAAGATAACCAACAGTTATCAATCTCATATTGTTTATTTTCATGGAGGAACATATATCGAGCAACAAGTATCCTCGAGGACAGAGTATTCATCAGCAGAGATACATCAGTAGTATAACGCCCCCCCCCCCCCCCCCCCCCCCCGATAGGGAGTTCAACTGAGTGCACTTTTGAGGTCAAAAGGTCAAGTTTTAGAACGCACTGGAGAGGGGGCTAGGGTTGCGCGTGCTGAGGTAGCGCGTGCTAGGACGGCCGGGTGGGTATGATCTAGAGCGCTATGAGACAGGAGCGCGTGCTATGACGCAACAATGGGTCGATAGCGCTATGACGTAACAGTAGGGGTAAAGTCGCTATGACGACGAGGTCTGTGTTTTATCGGTGTGTTAATCCTTTAAAATTCACAGTGGTATGAATAAAAAAACGCATGATGTGAAGTTTACACATTTATTAAATAAACAATTTGAATAACAATTGAACACAATTTTATACAGTTAAATATTAAAATTGTCAGAATAAAGTCCACACCAGTTTTATCACACACGTTCATTCTTTATTCTTTCGGCTCAGCTTTCTCTTCTTTTTAGGGGGTTCTCCTTCACTCATCTCTTTACTCGTTTTCTTAGGGGGTGGTGGGTTCCACATCTCCGATGGGGTGTACTCTCTTATGACCGGAGGTTTTGTGCCGGGTACCTCACCAATCATAGTCATCAATTCGTCTTCATCTCTTGGGCAGTCGCTGATCCAGTGGCCTAATTTCCCACACTTGTAACAAGGGTCCTTTTCCACAGTTTTCTTGACTTTCTGGGGGCAATCTGGCGACCAATGTCCCGTTTCCCCACACGTGAAACAGGGGTTAGTGGCTGGGTCCTTCCTAGCTCTGGTGGTGAAGTCCTTACGGGTTCTGGTTGCAGCTAATTCTTCGATTTTTTTCATCAAGACCCCCGTGTGATTGGTGATTTCGTCGGCCAGCACGTTGATCCGGTTAACAATACCGTCCAGTGTGGTCGTAATGATGGCGAAATCGGTCCTGGTCATGCGGGAATCTTCTCCACCAAAGGGTGGTTTATTGTATAATCCCAACTCTAGTCCCGTAGCGTCCTGTGAATCGGGAAAATAGAAGCCTAATCCCGGGTCTGTCGGATTCTGGCTAGGTAGGAAATCCGAGGTCTGGGCCATCTTCACTTGTTGAGCAATGTAGTCTTTCGGAGGCGGGAGATAGAAGCTCGAGGTCTTCCCCATTTCGGGCTCCTGATCGTCAGCCATAGCTTTCTTCAGAGCAATGTAGTCTTTCTGTGGCGCTATCTGGTTCTGTACCATCTGATCTACTTTCTTCTGAGCTTTGTCCACAAATTCTATTTGTTTCTGAGCCATGTCTTCTGGAAGGTGATTGAAGATCGAATGAAGACTGACACTTGGGCTCCGCTTTTATAGCCAGCAAAATGTCTAGAATATTCTGTCTCGTGGGAGCACGTGGTTGCAGCATCTTTTCTGGAAAAACCGGTTTCATCTAGAACATCTCGCGACCAGCGCGTGCTAGTGCACTAATTGAACTTGAAAAACCGGTGATAGAAACATCTAGAACATCTCGCGACCAGCGCGTGCTAGTGGACATTGATACACATTGACTTTAGTGCAGTGGAACTTATATTGGTGCTTAAAATAGCCCTGAAAAGGGCTGTTTTGTGTGTGTGTTTTTAATAATCTCTTAGGCCAAATTCGTAGGGATAATCTACATCATAAAAGTTATAACTGTGATCTGCTGAAGTAATGGCGTTTTCTATTTTTTGAGCTCTGCTACCTCGGAAATTCATCACGTTGATTGTTTCCAGCCAATAAATGTTTGCACAAAAAAGCTGCCGCCATGCACCGCCTCTGTTACGACGTTTTTTCAAACGCATGAATTCCGATACTTTTCTGGTTCCGTTAGACAGCGTGTAAAACTGGGCAATCATAAACTGTATTACAGTATTGTCGCGGTAGCAATCTTCCAAATCTATCAGAATGGCATGTTCCGTTTCCCTCTCTTGCAAGACATATTCAAAACACCAATTTTTATATTTTCTCCTACGAATGCTCATTCGACGTTTCTCTTTCAATTCTTCCCATACGTTGTCGTCCATGACTAACAGTGTAATGGTCGAGAATGTTAGCGCGTGCTACTGTACAACGCTCTATTGCATCATCTTTTTCTGGAAAAACCGGTTTCATCTAGAACATCTTGCGACCAGCGCGTGCTAGTGCACTAATTGAACTTGAAAAACCCTATTGTATCAAATCTAGAATATTCTCTGCACTCCACGACCTTTTCCCTATAAATACGATTGTTTTCTTAGCTTTTTTATTCACTATGGGTGGAACTTCCAACACTAGGTTAGACGGTCATACTTGTATTATAGATTTTGTCAAGATTGTTGAAAATTCGTCTTGGTATAAATCTGCTAAAGCCTATGTACAATCGGCGATACACGAGGTGGGGAGTCTTGACAGTTTTCAGAGGATTGGTAGCTCGTTAGTTAAAGACACAAATCCCGGGCGATTGATCATGATCTATTTGTATGCCGAGGAACTGAAGAAAATCATCCCCGATCAAATCCGAGACATCGAGATCATTCTACGAGAATGTTTACAAGAAGGATTCATGGAAATGATCCCTTTTAACTAGTTTTCCTTCATTATCGAATCATGGGTGAAAGTGACAACATCGTAGAAAAAGCGGATACTTGTATTCATTTTAGTCATTTACAAATCATGGATGAAAGTGACAACATCGCAGAAAAAGCGCATAAGTATGCATTAGAATGGGTCGAGAAAATGCAAGACGATGTGGTGTTTCAATTTGCTAAAAAAAAAAAATCTGATATCGGGAGTGTTTCCAATGACTCTGGAGCAATATACAGATCTACGGAACCAGGTGTGCATCGATCTCTATAACGTTGCGGGGTTGATGTCAATTTATGTCGTGGGGGAGGAATTCAAGAAACGCATGCCAGAAAAAACCCGCCGAGATTGAAAGTATTCGAGAAGTGTACATAAAAGATAAAGAACTTTCATCAGCTTGATTTTTTCATTGCGGGATCATGACTGCCAGGGATAACATCGAAAAAACATTTGTCCTACAGTGTATTGAGGAAATAGAAAACTTGCCAGATTTTCAAAAATTGAAATCCTATCTTCGTTCGGTATTATTTCCAATCACTTTAGACGAATAATGGTGGATATGCAGACATTTGATCGAGAATCGTATCAACACCGAGTCATTGGTGTTGATTCATTTAGTAGCCGAGGAATTAAAGAGAACAAAGCCGCACATCAGTGGAGTGATCGAGACCCTTCGAGTGCAGTATCTTCACCATATGTACAACAAAATACAAGAAAATGTGTAACCTTTAATATGGACAACAATGAAGTGTATCTGTTACCCGAAGAAAACCGGAAAAGTATCTGGATGACTGTAGCCGCTGATCGATATCGATTTCAACGCAGGATTCGAGAAATGGAAAAAATGTTGGACCCTATTTTAAAAAGATATGTGTATTGGTGTTGTGTGTGGGAGTTATGTATTTGAAATATGTGACATGAATAAAATTGTTTACACGAAAGTTGTGTTTAGTTGAGTCTCTCAGAGAAGGGTTTATTTGCTGAGGAATCCAGAAAATCCTAAAGGTAGAGTGAAAATCGAATCAAATAAAGTGTTTTCTATCGAATAGACCTTATGAGATGTTTTTATGGATGTACATGGTCGAGAAATAAATTTTTAAAGAGGGGAAGAAGAAACATCGGGTCTCGATTAGACCTCTTTGATCTTCGATTATTTATATACCATGCGACGTAGCAAAATAAAAATAAGTTTAATGAATTCCGCGCCCTAGAATCTATCAGATTAAATCTACCATGCACAAACATCGTATGTCTAGAAAAAGAAAATGAGAAAAAACTCTTCTCGAAAGCACAAATCCGCCATTTTGACGGCCGCCATCTTGGCTTCGTCTCCGAAGCGAGGGATGTTTTCTAGGAGGTCCGTGCTTTCCTGATATATACCGGCGCGCTCGCCAGTTCGCTTCACTGGTGATCCAGCACTGCTTTTGTGAAGATTAGAAGATTTAAGAAGAAAGAAGTTATAGAAGATTATTGAAGATGGCTGCAAGAAGAGAACCGATCTACAATTTCCAGACCTTGCCTGGATTCCGATACCGGCTGGTAGTGGTGGCTGAGGAACGGGTAGGGGAGAATTGGGTCGTGCGTTCTCAGAACGACCTGAGCACCTTCTCCCCTTTCGACCGCAATGGGGCCCGTGAGATCATCGACCGAGTGCGGCAAGAGTATGAAGGGAGGGGCCGCCGCCGCACTGCTCGGATGTCTACGGCTACAAGACCACGACGACGGGCCCCACAGCCACCATCACCACCCCCACCTTACTCCCCGGCGACACCTGCATCACCACCACCAGCGATCCCATCGGCACCGGAGGAATACAGCCCGGTGCCGATGAACGAGTCGCCAGCGTCACCGGTGGAGTATTCACCGAGGTCACCGTCCCCGGCACCACCTCCAAGCCCGGCCCAGAGTCCGTCGCTGTTGGTCCCAGACACGCCGCCACCATCACCACCAAGACCAGCAGCCCCGGCAAGACCCCCACCACCTACCATCCGGTCTGCAGGGAGGACTCCGCCATCGAGACCAGCCCACGCACCTGTGGCAAGTCATCCCCCGAGGAACCACCCTATGACTGTCCCTGGCTGGGCAGATAGGGCGGTTCCTATCTGGTTTAAATGCCCTGTCTGCTGGCAAGACAGGGTACACTCCGGTATTACGTGTGGGGGATGTGGGCAGCGCCCACCTTGCTGCATGTGTGTGGAGCGTATAGAAGAGAGGAGACAGACCCGAGGACGGTGCCCGTTATGTCGGTTTACCAGAGCCAGGCATTGATCAAAAAGTCGGTCCTTAGGACCAAACGGCCCTTTTTAGGGCCACCCCACATGTTACGAAAAGATGCATTTATGGCAATGATTGAGAAACAAAAAATACACCAGTTGCACTTTATTAACAAATACATGTTTTAATGACAATATACACTTGTTGATCATACCTACAAGCAAAATCATGAATACATTGTCTGTAATGAGTCCAATTTCTTCCCGCTAAGCCACACCCAATCTTATAAGGGAAGGCTAAAGTCTTGTACGATAATGTGCCCAATTCACGTAAACATTGTTGAAACCATAGTTCTCGCTGTTCGGGTGTATCTCGATAACGGGGAATACGTTGAGTTTCTTTTCCGTAATCCCACTGGGCTAAGAAACAAATCACATCAGGCTCTGTAGCATTTGATAAGATGCGTAACGTGCCAGGTATTCCTCGATCAACTTCTATGGCTAGATTTCTATGGCCTAAGGGTCTCCGAGTAGCATACAAGTTACCCCACGGATATTTGTCAACAATACTTTGACTTAATCCATGAGGTTTTACCGTTAAACAATTACATCGACTTTCATAGTGAGTAAATCTCCCTGCAAATAAGTCACACTCATGCTGTGAATGATGCGTGTCGAGACTGCAGCTTTCGTTTTTATAAGTCACATTCACGAGGTGTGTTTGTTGAGTGTCAATCATGGGGTTTCTTTGATAAGGGTTCACCACCCCATTCAAAGTGGCATTAAAATAGGATGAAATAGGTTTTTCTCTATCGATCTAACTATCATTGAGGTTTCTACTGCCTCACAGACGTGAGAAATGAAGTTTTAAAGAGGTCGGGAAAGTGCGTTTGCCCTCGACTCGACCTCTTTGACCTTTGATTATTTATATACCATGCGACGTAGCAAAATAAAAATAAGCTTAACGAATTCCGCGTCCCAGAATCTATCAGATTAAATCCACCATGCACAGAAATTGAATGTCTAGAAAAAGAAAATGAGAAAAAACTCTCTTCTCGAAAGCACAAATCCGCCATTTTGACGGCCACCATCTTGGCTTCGTCTCCGAAGCGAGGGATGTTTTCGAGGAGGTCCGCGCTTTTCTGATATATACCGGCGCGCTCGCCAGTTCGCTTCACTGGTGATCCAGCACTGTTGTAGAAGATTTTTGAAGAAAGAAGAATTGAAGATAGAAGATGAGCCGAGTACCGAGTCCACCCATCACGAACCACAACGTGATCCCAGAACACCTTAAGGAAGACTGGGATGCAGAACTTCGCCTGGTGGAGCGGCCCCCGGGGCGCATTGTGTTCCGGCCAGATGGGGAGTTTGAGTGGCACTTCTTCTATGAAGGAGTGCCAGATGCCCCCCAAGAAGCCATTGAAGAGGCGCCACCGAAACAAGAAGGCAAAGAAATAAGGGGTTTACCTCTTACACACCCCGGCCCTTTTCAGGGCCACCCACATCTTATGAAAAGAGGCTGTATATGACAATGCTTGAGAGAAACAAAAACTAACACCAGATGCAGTTTTATTTTTTATTAAGAAACTCGATAAAGTTAGTTTTGATAGTTAATAACTTGCCGTGTTCTTCATAGTCTCCCGTCATGTAACGTAGTCTTTCGGATGCGAGACTATTCTCACATACTTTCCAACATCGTAGGGGATGAACGAGAGACCTCATGTTAGGATATATTTTTTCGTGTTTCATTTGAATCAATCCTCTTAACGTTTGTTGATCTCGGGTCATGATCAAATACTGGTATTCACTCTGAACGATTTTAACAATATCCTCTGGTCCTGCATTGTCTAAGATAAAAGTCCATTTCCTAGTTTTAGGATATCCTTTATAAACTTCTTTCACTAGTTTGACTCTTCTATAAACTGGCACGTATTCCATCTTTTGGCAGACTGATTTTTTATTGTGGCAAACCCGTCTTATATAGGTACACACAACACAGATTTTTTTTTTTTTAATTTTTATTTTGTAAACAATTAAACATTTGAACAATTACATCAGTGACAAGTTAATACCATGACATTGACAACTTTGTCCTTTATGGGTTCTAGGTTTACGAAATGTCTCTTTAAACCATTGGGCTACATAACGATCTCGTTGTAACGCCGTGCCTTTCCAAGGAAGTAACCAATCTTGAACCGTTTTTCTTTTACGATGACGTTGATGTAGATAATACACACAATATTGTCCACAGACATCCGTGTTCAAAGTTTGATAACAATTTGTGTTATGAATCCAAGTGTCTCCGTGGCGTCGCATAAACTCTTTGATTTCTTGATGCATCGGGGGTAATCCGTAAGAATCAAAATATTCTATGATGGGACTGTTCAAATACAAACAGACCCAGTGGGCTCCAGGGCGATGATGAGGGTCTGTATTGATCACGATCGCTTTTTGGTGGGGTAAGATATCCGGTAATACATCTCTAGGATACACACCTCCAAACGCAGGGCCTAAATCTCGAGATAAGACGTCTCTCAATTGATACGTGTCCATCAGTAATCGATGCTGACTTCTCGTTGTTTGTTGATTTCTAGCAAATTGTCAAAGACGGCATACACCACGCAGTTTAAGGTCGTCGCTATGCTGTCGGCAAATTGTACTTCTACTCTCACTTCTACTCTGTATGAGATGAAATTTATCCGCCTGAGCTTCTTGATCTTTGATGAAATCCATACACCATAGGGTGTAACCGTTTTTATACTCTTCCAGAGTAATGTCGGGAGCCCAATCTTGTCCTAATTTTCCCAATCCTTTGTACAGACTTAAATACGATCTCAGATACTGATCGGCCGTGAAATTCGGTTCCAGGGGACGAGTTTCCATCATGTCTCCATTGATACTGACTTCTAATTTTTTGATTTTCTGATTTTGGAAATTAAACGGATTTTTAGCATCATCCCCGTTAAAGGCGGCGTTTTCCACAAACCCCAAGAGGATGAGTTTGGGCATCTGGTCTTGGAATAGGTGATTTTCGATTGGGTCCCGGTGGGGATCGTGAACGTTTTCACTTCCACTCTTCTCAATGGATATTTAGCTGTTTGAGTACTCAGCTGTTGATTGATCAGATTGATGATCGTTGGAGTCGGTTTGACTTTTCTCACCCACAAGATCATACTTTGAGTGACTACTTTCCCACTACTTCCGACATCGGTCATCATGTAGAATTGCGGTCTGGCACGATTGAATCGGAGACGTACGTCTACTCCGTTCGGCAGACATTTCTCTTGCTGAAACAAATCCAGATGTAAACGGTCCATCAAGACAATTTCCTTACTGTTATTTATTTTGTGGTGACGTTTTCTCAACCCCACATTCTGAGAATCGTCGGGATATATTGGGGTCGGTAGCATTGCATTGATGGTGACTTTATCACCAACTACGTTAAATTCCTTTGGAGGTTGAACCAGACCAGAATACTCTCGATCCTCCATTTGACCGGCGGTATCTTTTTCCCACAAGGTACAGGTTCTCATCTGAGTTTTCTGAGTTTTGGGGGCATAAGACAGTAATTTTTCCAAGTAGGCTTTGTACAGATAAGTATCCGTTCCGGGGGTAATGACTTTGCCATTGAGACTCACATCGATTTCACTGAATAAGGAATGTAAGATGTTATTGACCGGGGTGGAAGTAGAACCCGCTCCCGTGAGAGCCGGGAGTCCCGTCTGCTTTGGTGAAT
This sequence comes from Ostrea edulis, assembly GCF_947568905.1. Lineage (NCBI taxonomy): Eukaryota > Metazoa > Mollusca > Bivalvia > Ostreida > Ostreidae > Ostrea > Ostrea edulis. The sequence goes on from NC_079169.1 coordinate 18,080,272, forward strand.
TTACAGACCATCTGGAGATACGATTGAGATAAATCTAGATATTCATCTCCTTGGCCTTTGATTTCAAATTCAATGGGAGCCGTATCCGAATTTAACGTACTGGAAATAGGATAATATTCCATCCATTTAGAGTCTTCTAAAGTGACGTTTGTCGGGGGAACTTTAAACAGTTCCAAACTGTCGGTCCCACACGCGCAGGATTCTCTGTGCATCATTTTTGAACGATGTGTTACTGATCGTTGTTAGTAATCAAATGGGTTCACCCCTCTCTCACATCCCCTTTTTATAGGTTCAGTCGAAAATGTCGAGAGATCGCTTCTTCTTACCCCGGACCGGTGCATGGGGCTTTCTTTTACGCGGTCCTCCTAAGAGACGTTGTTGAGAGGGGTTTTTGGACTGTCTCTTACGATGCCCTCGTGCACCGGCCTGTCTTTTACGGGGTCCCCCTCTTGCTAAGAGACGATGTTTGGCCATACCGGCTGTATTCTTAGCGGCTCGTATACCATGTGTCTTAAGAGCGTCTTTGAGAGATCTCTTATTTTCTAAAACATCTAACCCCGTCTTTGCGGCGGCCGTCAAAGCTTGTTTAGCACCCGTTTTGAGTAAATCGGTAAAAAAGCCTTTTCCTTTCTGTTTTCTTCTTTTCTTTCTCCTCATAGTGGTTGCTAACGCCTGCCTTCCGTGAGTTCTGAGCGCTTGTTTGAGAGATCGTTTATTTTCTAAGACATCTAAACCCGTCCGGTACCCGGCTTTCATGGATTGTCGTGCTCCTCGTTTCACCATCCCTGCTAAAACACTATCCCCTTGACGGGATCTTAATTTTTGTTGAATTCTCGGCATGGCCATACGACCCGTATTTTTGATGGCTTGTACTCCGTGTGTCTTGATGGCATCTTTGAGAGACCGTTTATTTTCTAAGACATCTAACCCCGTTTTAGCGACTGCTGATAAAGCACTATTAGCTCCCGATTTGAGCAAATCGGTGGATAAACCTTTTCCCCATTGCGTGGGGTTAACCTTTTTGAGGAAATCGATGTAACTTTTTCCCCCTTGTGGTGGCGGTATTACATTGGGCACCGTGAGAAATCCTCCGATGAGTTTACCGGCCGTGTTAACAATCCCATGAGCGAAATTTTTGGACCAATCTCCAAAATATCCATCGCCTGTTTGTGGTGCGGGGCTCCCTCCCAGTAACCCCCCAACGACCTGACCGATCACGGGAGCCGCTAGTTTACCGACTGTTTCTAAGAGACTACCCCACCCATGACCCCGCTGGTGTAATAAACCTCGTTGATACTGCATCTTTGTCGAGACTGACCCCTTTCAGAGCCTTACCCGCTTTTTATACTTTTTGCGACCCCTCTTTTTTCTTTTCATGCCTTTGCCTCCTTGAACGGCGCCGGCTATGGCCGTAACCAGCATGGGAAGGAGAATGGAAAATAGTCCGTGTCCTTTCTGTCGTCTGACTCCGCGATGATACTTCATCGTCACACGACTTTTCTCTTCAATACACTTTTCGGAAATGAAGTTTCACGATCGTTCTTCCATTTAAAAAGGGCATGGGGGTCTCGAGAGAGGTCATGATGTGAATATCGATGGTATCGAAATGTTTTTTACTCAGTTTCAAATATTCTGCTCGGATAGGTTCCCATTTGGCTTGTTGTCTATCATCTTGATGAAAGGTACAAGGAACCACTCTTAATAATTTCAATTCGTTGGACCCCACCACCTGCGGATCCACCACATCGCAATACACGTACATGGATTTCAGATTTTCGTACAAATCCATGGTATGGTTAGCTAAGTAAGTCACGTTCAACCACGTAGTCATAGGTTCATTGGGAATGATGAGTTTCTCACTCCCTATTCCGAGTTTGTAAGCTAAGCCAGTGGGAAAACGGATGGCTAAGGCTGTTTTTTTTTAAGTAAACTACCATGAAACTGATACATGACTCGATCATATTTCTCGAAGTACACTAATTTCATAGAATTCTCTTCTCGCGGATCGCCGAGTGTTTTCCATATCTTTTTGAATGTTCTGTACAAGGCTTCATTGATTTCATCGATTAAAGCCGTGGAATGAATGTAAGCCCCGGGTCTAAAGTGAATTCGGTAAATAGTCATCATAGCATTGAGTGGAATGACATCCGCCCAATGCGTATGGGTCCAATCAACCACTACAGCACAACGATTTAAAGGGATCGAGTTTTTTTTTTGGTCAGTGTAAATCGCCCCCATTTAAACGTATCTGGATTTTTAACATGATTGGCGTAAGCTGAAGGGATAAGGATGTCAAAATAAGCCTCTTCCTCTGTAATGTTATTCAAGGCATTGGTATACATCATTTCGGTTAGCCCTACTTCCCATTCTCCGTCCGTTAAATCCAGGGTTTGTGGTAATAAGGTTTTAAATTGAGCAGTCGTATTATTTGAAAAAGCTTCCATAGACCCGTCACTGAGGAGAGTCATGTAAAACCCTTCACGGTGAGCCATGATGATTCAAATGATGACCATGTCTCCGTTCCTTCTCTATTTATACTCATAACACAATGAACATTTTCATATTTTATTGAACATACAACATAATGTTAATACACAATTTACATGTCATTCTTCTTGATCGCGTCCACCGCTGCAAGTCAACGAATGTAGAAAGGAGTCTTCCATCTCTAGTGTTCCTCTCTCGACTAAACGGCGGCGCATCATCAGATAGTGTCGGGTTCCCCAGCAATCAGCCACATAATACCCCTCCTGTAATCTGTCTTTGAAATATCGGAGACAGTCCTTGGAATTGTCAAACCAAGGACTCTCAATCAATGTCCATTCCGATTCGTGTTGTCGTCCGAAACATCCCCAATGGGCTTTCACTTTCCAACGAAAATCTTGATACTTGGTCTTCATGATAAACGCTGACCATCCATGAGGTATCAGTATACGTTTGTACAAGTACACAGGTTGATCTAACACTTTGTGTTGTTTACAATGTCTCAAACACATCTTCTTATCCGCAAACCATGCCGTTTTCTTTCCCTCTTGTTTCCATGCGTACTGTGTGTTAGCCATGGTGAACTGGTGGCTCTGAAGAAGATCGTTCCTGTTTTATACTCGGGCTCGCTAACGTCATTTGTGGACTAGGCATGACGTATCCTACGAGAGAACTTAATGTGACCATCCAAAAATCACGATTGGAATCGCCTAAGGCTAACATCACGACCGACGTAATAATGATTGTTAAACACAGGAATAATTGTGCAAAATACACAATTTCTGCTCGAGGGACTTTTTCACCCAAGAATTTCCATTGGACGGTCATGGCAGAATGAGATCCGCTCGCGGAATCCATGAGTCAAAACTAGGGGGATATCCTTTCCAACGCACTTTGACTTCTGAAATGACTTTTTTCCCCACGCGGCGCTTTTTATACCCTAAGATCTCCTCCACTTCGTAGACATCGTCTTTTTTAATTACTGCTTGTAATTCTTTATCGTAAAACGTTCCTACTAATTCTTCTCCATGGTCGTCTTTAATTCGATATACGTTGCGTCCTGGAACTTTTCTGGAGATGGTAAACAATTCTGTCGTCCAATTCGGTAAATAGCCTTTTTCAAATGTACGTTTCGCTTTACTGATCCGTACACAATCTCCCGCTTGTAATGAAGAGGTCGATGATTCTGTTTTCCGTACAAGGTTTTCCATACTTTCAAGACGTTCTTGGCATTGACTTGAGCAGGAGCTCTCTGAATACTGCGATGATACGTGTGATTGTAACCGTGTACCAGATCGGGTAAGACATCCACATACCGTCGTGTTTTATGACGTGTAAAATATCGCCACATACGTGCTTTCAGGGTGCGTTGAAAACGCTCCACGATACTGGCTTTGGTTTAGGCATTACGCGTCGTAAAGAAATGAATGGATTTGAAGGCTTGCAGAAATTCTTTATTTGTGAATTCTCTCCCTTGATCCGATTGAATGCGAACGGGGCGACGTCCGTCTCGAAATATCCATTTGAGGCCTCGTATCATTTCTTTCCTCGTTTTTTGTTTTAAAGGTACCACCCACGCATATTTCGACAACGCGTCAATCGCACACAATAAAAACGTATACCCATCATTGTATTTTTTCAAGCTCGAGACGTCGGCTAAATCTAACTGCCATTGTTCGTCTATATCCGTCACTCGCGTCTGTTGTCTTTTAAATTTCCGACGTATGGGCTTATGTAGGGTATACGTATCCTGTTCTTTGAACCATTCTCGAATTTGAGCAAGAGTAATCTTATGACCTAATTTACGCACTTGACGGTATAAAGCCTGTACTCCTCCATACCCTGTCTTAGGGTCGTAATAAAGTCTCTGTAAGATCTGATTCGTAGATTATTTCATGGTAGGGTTAACCATTTTCCAATTTCACGTGATGTCTTTTTACTAGCGTCCCTGATATTTTTAGGGGTCATCATTCGTCTGGGAGTTTCATAGAAAGGTTGGTCAAAACCCGAGATTTCTTGAAATCCGCTCTCATCTTCATCTATAGGTTTAGGAGTACTGATTTTTCCGGGCTTGTCCATCGCTTTTATAACATCACGATTGGTCACATATCCTTTAGGGGCATTCGTTTCTTTTAAAGCTTGGGCAAATTGCTGTAACCCTGCAGGGGTTTCACGATGTTTCAAAGGTTTTTGTCTCTGGGACTCGCTGATTAAATCCACGATATTGGAATCGGGGACCTTATGTCCTCTATAACTGATTTCTCCTTCTTTACTCCAAGTTAAGACTTTGGATTTCTTGAGATGATCGCGTAATAAACCCGCTTTCTTTTGACCCGGTTTACTGACTTTTTTGATAATCTGATCTTCTAATGCATTGGTATCTGCGGCTGTGGCAAACCCAGGAGTTGGTATTCCCACAGGCGGTGTCGGTGGTAAAGGTTTAGACGGAGTCTGTTGTCGTGCTTGTTGTAAATATTGTCGATATCGATGAAGTTGATGGCCATACAAAGCTACTTTTTCCCCCTCGGTTAAATCATCTCGATGTTCGATGTCATCTAATTCACTGCGTAACCCCACGGTCGATTGAAATTCGGGAGGTTTGGGTAATTTTCCCTTCAACTCATTCAGCATGGCTTCGGGTACTAATACCATTTTACGACTCATCTTCTATTGGGATATTTGCAAATTTTGTTAATTCCACAAACGAATGAAGCCAAGCCCCCTTTCTGATTGAGTAACGCTCGTCGTTTTTTCACGGGTTGCGGCTGCACCATGCGTCTTAAGATGTGCTTCTTAGGACCAAGTTGTCGCTTCTGAGCGGAAGTGAGAGGAATCACCCCTTTTAATATATTGTACACGATCTCACAAATCTTTAGAATGCAGTCATAGGAACAATATTTGATGGCCTCTCTCTTTAATTTGGAGGAATAATGAGCCGCTAAGGTTTGCAAGAGGGGTAAATGAGGTCTTAATCGGGATTCACACTTCTTCGTATCAGCCATAGTGTAATAATGAAGGTCTGTGCACATTCCTCCTGCTTTTTATAGTGTTACGCGTTCGGGTGCTGGGGATTGAAACGCCCGTGATGAACGGTCTCCTCGTGACGATCGCGACTACTTTTCAAATTGTATTGCAGAGGACAATATCGACATTTGTATTTCAGCTTAGGGGTCGATGTGCTTAAGGGAGTAAAATGTGCCATACCCCCAAAGGCTTGACCAAAACTGGGTAAGGCTGTATCGGTGGTTCTGGAAGTTCCTATGGGTCCTCGCATGGCTCGTTCCATTTTCTTTTCAGCTAATCCTTGTTTCAGTTCTGCTAAAGTCTTCGTTTTCCTGGGCGGGGTATTTTGAGGTGTCATATATTTCGAAAAAGGGATTTTCACGATGAGTTTAGGGTTCTTCTTCTTCTTAGGAAATTTAGCCATGCGCAAGAGATAAGGAGCCAGGACACTGGTTTTAGGATCGAGGGTCTTCCGGTGAATGATGAGTTTCGGAACTCTCTTAGAAACTTTAGGAATGTTCTTTTTTCTTTTCTTAGCTAAGGCTAAGAGGGAAGGGGGTAACACACGTGTTTTCTTTTGCTTCACGACTCTCGCCACACTACGGGGACGTCTTTTACGTTTTTGCCCCGTTTCCCATTTAAACAAATGATGGTCCCTCCTAAGAATCCGGCTCCACCCCGTTTCAAAATGGCTTTTTTACGATCTTCCTCATTCGCATTCTTATTGGCAATGACATTCAAGTCATGACGATGTGCTTGAATGAAACGCCCCGTGAGTTTATTCACGGGTAAGACTCCTCGTAATAAATTTTTAGCGCCCATGGCAAACCAGTTGAGTAAGGCTTTACGTCCTAATTCAATGAGATGGGCTCGTTGAACGGGATCCCGTTCCCGCTGTAAACGTCGTAACGTTTTCACTAATTTACTTTTGGCTGTAGGTCTACCCATGATGAAAGTTGTTTGTGAAATGAAATGAATAGTCATTCATAATGATATTTATACTCTAGGTGGCATGTGCACCGCTAAGGTAGAAAAGAGTTGACTTCTTAATCTTAAATCCTCGGGTGTCTGAGGACTTAAATCGACCAGTAAATACCCGTGAGGAATACTGATGGCTTCATCATACGCGGGTAATAAATGAGGCATTTGTAATTGGCGACTTAATACCCCAATCTGAGATTTATCTCTAGGATTTTTAAACAACACGAGATAGTGGGCATTCAGACTGATAGCACGATGTTGCACGGCCCGATCAAATAGATTTTGCGTGATATATATAACACTGGTATTACGGTGATGCGCTTTGCGCGTAAACCAATCTACAATAGATTCTATGGCTTTACCCCCCATCATATCAAAAATGAGTAAATGCCGAGTACTGAGATCGGCGACTAATTTCTCATCGTCTTGAGGAATGTTGTGAACGAATGTTACAGATTTTTGTAATGATTCGTAAGTCGGTTGCCATTCTCGATAACACCATACTATTTTTTCTGGGGGTGGTGATATCCACTGTGTATTTTGTACCAGTTGCTTCACAAATTCCGTTTTACCCGATTTAGAGGGACCCGCCACCACCATAGTAAATTCATGTTTCAATTGAAACGGAGCCAGTGTCTCGTAGGCATACATCTTGATAAATGACACAAGTTCAAGGAATCATACATATTTATTAACAAGTAAAAATAAGAACCGTTTCTACAAAAGAATCTCTACAAATAGGACATGTTCTAAGTCCTGCAGCACACATAGCACAAGTACATAAATGACCACAAGGTAAAAAAGCAATTCTCAAGTCTCGTTCTAAACAAATGTGACATTTCTGGGTACACAACGGATTCCCTGACGCGTCTAAGGGCAAATCTCCCCAATCGCGATCACTGTCTTTAGCGCGGGTATAGGTATTGAAGGCTTGTCGTACCCATTTGACACTTTTATTGCACAACACGTAAGCACAATGAGGGTTCCAATAGGCATGTTCTATCCAAGGATCGTCCCCGGGTTCCCAATGTTTGAGAGACAATGTGCAATGAAAACAACGCACACTATCATCCATTCCTTTGTAAAAGAATCCGGCTTCTGCAATGTTAGGTAATAAGTTCAACAGAATATCGGGGGCATGTTGAAAAGATGCTAGACGAGTCGATAATTCACCATAGGAAGGCACTGAAGGATTCTGTAGTGATCCACATTTACTCATTTTGCAGACTGATGTTTTTCTCTCGACGCGTTTCCTTTTTATACCTAATACCCATAAGGAAGGGTGATATAATGATGAACCCGCTGGCGTTTATCATACACCATGCGATATTTTTTCACTAAGGGGATGGTGCGAACATCGTGCTGGCGCGTTCTCTGAATGAAGTGAGGATAACGCACATTGACTTCTTCTTCTTCTCCTTTTAACATTTTTTCCAAGGTAGTGAGCGAGACGATCCTAGAAGCCCGATAATTCAGAGTCAAACCTTTGACTTTGCACACAGATTTGCCTCCTTCGGTCTCGTATGCATAATTTTTAGGCCCTCCCGACATGTATTTGATGATACAATCTCCACTCAATTCATCGGTCCAGCCGCCTAAACTGTTGACAATGGTAGGGCTAAATTGGGTCTCGTCATGTTGATAGATAATACTATCCGTATCAAAGTAGAGGACGCGTTCCCCCAAAGGTTCTAACGTCTCGTACAAATGTAAACGAGCATGCGCTGTGGTAAAACAAGCCAGCACTACGTTTCCAAAAGGACAGTCTTCTAGGAATTCTTCTTTCTCTTGATAATTGATTAGCATCATGTCAGTTTCCGGATGATCTCGATTTTCTAGGAGCTCGATTCCTTTGATTTCTAAAGTGGCGTCTTCTATTTTTTGTTGTAATTCTTCTTCTTCGGTCAGATACTGGGTTTTCGGTAATTGTAATCTTTGAGCAAATTTTCCCCACAGACAATTTAAAAAGAGTTTGGCAATGGTTCTTCGGACAGGGTTTTTCTCGATGTCTAAAAGATTCATAAAGATACTTTCTCGTCGTCGGATCTCATCGATGTAGCTTTGTTTCTGTTCGCTTGTTTGACAATGATCGGGGAATCCGGAAGCTTCTTGTTTAATTTTTAAAAAAGTATCGATGTAAGATCGAAATAAGTCCTGACTGGAGTTTTCAAAATGCCAGACTTCATAGATGCGGTCGAGACGATATCCTAAATCTAAGGCTTTGTGAAGTTCTGTAGTCACCCAGGTGCCAGTCAGACTGCGCTGTGAATCGGTATGCTGACATCGCTCGTCAGGGTCTAAGTTGCGATGTTCGGCACAGGTTCGACATAAGGGAAAGAGTAATTTTCCTCCCGTCTTATAGGGTAAGACGGGGTGACACAGCCCTCGTGGTGGTAAGACACGACAATGAATGAGACCAAAGTACTCTCTCACATTCTTGAAATCGCTGGTGATGACTTGAGGATGTCCGGTGGGAAACGGTTTGTATTTCAGAACGTAAGGATACAAGGAACACACATCGACGTATCGCATGTCTCCCTCGTTGCAATACAGACGGTGGCATTGGTACGACCTCCGTATAAGGCTTCCCGAGGATTTAAGGGGTCCTGAATATCGAGGTCTCGCAGGAATTCTTGTAACTCGGAGTTGTTTTGAACTTGCTGGTCAAACTCGTGTTCCCATAGGCTCACGACTGTATACCCTTGTTCCTCTAAAGCTGTGGCTCGTTTCAAGGTCTGCACGTGTAGATCTTGATACGTATGTTGGACTCGATGAGGATGCATTTCCGTCAACAGATTCGGATAACAGATAGGACACCCGTGCCAGTAACAGCCGTAGAATTCATAGACGATGCGCGATTCCTCATCGTACCCGTCCACCGTATAGGGCCCTAAAGTGACTTCACCCCCGTTTTTAGCATGACGTATGGAATGGTGTTGATTCTCTAACCAGGCTAACCAACGACAAGCCTTGGCCGAGTAGCGGCGCGATGGTTGATATCCCATATTAGGAATAATGGCAATGGTGTCCGGGGGCATGAATCCTCGTCGATAGGCTAAATTAGCCGTGCTCGCAAAAGTAATCGATTCCTGAAATGGGTCGACCCGTACGAGACCATAGAGGGTAGACTTAAATTGCGCACAACACCGGCGCAAAATATCCACGTCCGAGATACAGTAAGCTAGAAATTCCTTCTGGAAATCAAACTCTTTTCCCTGATGCTGATTGTACCAGGTATAGAAGGCCTCGCGATTGGCTATCGACATGTCGTCAGGATTGTAGTAGTGCGCATCTGCATAAGGCCCCACGTAATTCTGGTTCTGTTCCGTGTTGAAAAAGTGGGGGAAATAGCCTTTTTTCAGTTCTGTTAATCCAAACGCAGAGGGCATCTTGGCCAGGGCAAAGGGTAAGAAATTGTAAGAATCGATGAATCTCAAGCCGAATACTCCCATGGATAAGATTTTACTCCCGTTGAGGATAACTGCGGGTTTGATACAGGCTGTGTGAACCAGATAGTTCAAGATGAACTGCCCATCGTATCCCTTGAAATTGTGCGCAATGATGGTAGCCTCGTCGTGTTTGAAAGTCACATTACCCGTCTCGGCCTGCAATAACCAGTCCATAAACTGTTTTAAGGTGTCTGGGCCTTGAAATACGAAGCGGCGTTGCGCTCCAAAGCCTTGACAGTGGTGACAGGGGATGTCGATATCTAAACTGTCGCAATGTTGACACACGCGTTCTGCTACACATAAATTAGGAATGTGAATTCCGTTTTCCTGTGTACATTCGAAGTCGTAATAAATGTACATTTTCAAATCCTTGTTTGCGTTTGGGTTTAGGTTTCCTTTGAACAAAGCAGCGATGTGGCATGGTGACGAGTTTCTTGCAGATGTGGCATCGAGATTGACCTCCATAGGCGTGCTGTTTTAATAACTGCTTGGACATCCATTTCTGACACTGGTCACAACGCCCCATTAAACTGCAGACGGTTGTCGTAGTATTGCTACTGTAGGGTTTCAAGTGGGTCTCGTAACACGTAGCATTTCTGAAAAACCCCTTACAATGAGGGCAGTTCGTATGGGTACCGTCCGGGGAACAGGGAGAATCGGCTAAACAAAACGAACATCGGTGAGGACAGACGGTACGATGGTCTTCGATGTGGCTATATCCTATATCACAATAATCGCAATAATATTTATTTTCCGTCACTCCCACCATAGATGTAATGGCATCGTAATGTTCGTTATCCAGCAGAATGTTCAAACAATCACCATGGCTCTGTCCTTTGTAGATGGGTTCTAACCTTAAACGCTGTGTGTTCGTTTTAAATTGAAATATTTTCAATCGATAATGAGGGGTAAGTACCTGCTGTAATTTCTCCCACTCCTGAGGGCCACAGGGTTCGTCGATTGATCATCCGGCTTGTTCCATGAGAGCTAAGGCCTGTCGTTTCTGGTCAAGTGTTTTGGTATCCCCTTTTCTCATGCGCAACCATTTCTTTTCCCATTCGGGGTCCGGAATCTCAGGGTTTTGACTGTGTAACCGTGCCACGACAATAGCTCGGGGTAGACATAGCGAATCCTCGGGGTTTTGAATTTGAACGATATCTCTCTTGGAGATCTTAAATTTCTCCTTATCCACATGCAGATGTTTTTTCTTGTTTCCCCCGCTACCTTGAGGATATTTCACATGAAAAAAATCCAACTGTGTGGCTCCGTCTATCATCAGGAACTCTTTTTTAGATTGCTGTACGGCTTCTATCTTATTCAAAATTTTATCCTCGTTGAGATTCTTGGACTGTGTGAATTCTACCCAAATCTCGGAATCCAAAGACGGGTGTCAAATGTTGAGCCTTACATAATCATTGGGGTTACACTGCATTTCCCGTTTCACATTTTTGAGCATATCTTTGAATAATCGCCGAATAAAGGAAGAATCTGGAAGCTCTTTGAAAGTAACGTTGTACACATTTTGTTTCACTTTAAATTTCCTGGAATGACGGCCTCTGTCGAGCTTGATTTGATAATATTCCGACACTAACTGTCGTTTTTCTCTGTCTATCCCCCCTCCCCGCTGTAAAAATCTCACTCGTCGCCAGTTTTCTCTGCGGAGTTCTAATTCACGCTCTCGCTGTATGTGAAGTTGTTCCTCTAAAAATCTCAATCGCTGTTCAATATAATTGTGGGGGAGTCCATTTCTGTTATTCCGTAAGTCGTAGTGTATTCGCTCAGACATGGTGATGAAAGTGACAACGCGAATTGTGTATTGCGTTTATATACTTATTGTGACGTCATAGAAAAGCAGGTTTTTCCACAACGTCATATAGAATGTTCCAGGCCTAGCTCAGCCACAGCGTCATATAGAATGTTCCACAACGTCAATAACCTGGACTCTAAATTAATTAGATTGTTTATTTAATAAATGTGTAAACTTCACATCATGCGTTTTTTTATTCATACCACTATGAATTTTAAAGGATTAACACACCGATAAAACACAGACCTCGTCGTCATAGCGACTTTACCCCTACTGTTACGTCATAGCGCTATCGACCCATTGTTGCGTCATAGCACGCGCTCCTATCTCATAGCGCTCTAGTTCATACCCACCCGGCCGTCCTAGCACGCGCAACTCTAGCCCCTCTCCAGTGCGTTCTAAAACTTGACCTTTTGACCTCAAAAGTGCACTCAGTTGAACTCCCTATCGGGGGGCGTTATACTACTTACATCTATGATGTGGTTTGTGAAAACACTTTTTAGTATTCTTGATAAATATTAACGTTATGGAGTATAGTTTATCCATGCATAGTTATCTGACATCATATGCTGTCTGACGTGTTTCATACCGATTGTTAAGCCGTTCCTGACACACTGATTTTGACTACGGATAACTCTGTTTACCTGATCAAGATATAGGGCTCAAGGCGGGTGTGACGGGTCGACAGGGGATCACATCTCTGGTATATCCATGGGTTCGTGTTTGCCCAACTCAGTTTTGCATTGCTTATAGGAGTTATGAGAATAATCGCTGTTCTTTATCTTCATCTTTCATCTGCGAAAATTTGCTGATCATATCTTAAAATTGGTATAATTTGTAAACTTGCATTGGGCTTTTAAAATGAAAAATGACAATTGTCAGTTTTTAAATCGAGGTAAGCTACTGACGAACAAGTTGATGGTACAGGGATTTCAACAGTCTCGATTGAAGTCAGCATTTCGCAAATTCTATAGTTCGTCAATACAACCTCGCATTGGGTCAAATGCTGTCCGACGTGTTTCATACCGATTGTTAAGCCGTTCTTGGCACACTGATTTTGACTGCGGATAACTCCGTTTACCTGATCAGGATATGGGGCTCACGGCGGGTGTGACCGGTCAACAGGGGATGCTTACTCCTCCTAGGCACCTGATCCCACCTCTGGTGTGTCCAGGGGTCCGTGTTTGCCCAACTATCTATTTTGTATTGCTTGTAGGAGTTATGAGATTGATCACTGTTCGTTATCTTCACCTTGCATATACACTAGATATAAAAAGTTAGCCCCACCCTGGAATCCAGGGAAGATGACATTTCCAATTGATTGTATCTTGCTTAACGTCTCACTCGAGAATATTTCACTCATATGGAGACGTCACCAAGACCGGTGAAGGGCTTCAAATTTAAGCCTATGCTCGGCGCTTATGGCCATTGAGCAGTGAGGGTTCTTTAGCGTGCCACGGGTCATCCGTTTTTAAGGTCATCTCCGAGGACCCGTGACATTCACATCTGATGCCGAGCGTTTGGCGATGGAACTGTCACTACCTGTTTTAACGACTGAGGTTTGTCGCGGCCGGGATTCGAACCCCGGGCCTTCCACATGCGGGGCGAACTCTCTAACCTCTCGGCCACCGCGGCGGTCATTTCCAATTGAGGTATGGGCTTTTCTGTCTGAAAAATATGCGGTTGTAAAGATGTAATTTTTTGTCTCGCTACTAAACCCCCAGGACTGCATAACCCTGAAATTTATAATTTATGTCACCCTTTTCTCAAAGATGCTTCATACCAAGTTTGAAAAGAATTGTAATAGGAGTTATGAGATTGATCACTGTTCGTTATCTTCACCTCGCGTAATATTAGTTACATGTATGAAAGGCGAAGATAACGAACAGTGATCAATCTCATAACTCCTATAAGCAATGCAAATCGAGTTGGGTAAACACGGTCCCCTGGATATACCAGAGGTCGTATCAGGCGGCCGTTTCACTAAACGATCGTAGATCGTAAACGTAGACTTAAAAGTGAATGTAGCACGTAAGACCGTTTCACTAAAAGTTACGATTTGCGATTTACGATCAATATTGATCGTCACCTTACGAGTGGTCTTAGGGCTATCGCAAGTGCTCCTACATGCACGTAAATGAGCAATATGGCCGCCATGCTGGCCCGTCTGAGATCATATAGTGGTAGTATTTACCTGACTGAGTTTGTTTATACTTTGTAGGAAGAAAACAATCACAATGACTTGCAGTCTGCTTTTGCACAAAAATATTGTACAGTCCGAGCCCGAATGTTAAATCAATATTAGAGTTGTCCTTCTTTGTTACGCACAACCACAGAAATGCCAGTCTGACAGGGGTCAAGCCCGTTTTGAGCCCGGGCTCTGTGATACCACAGATATAGTAAATTCATTGTATCACAGAGTTGGGGTCCAAAACGGGCCTAGCCCCTGTGACCAGTCTGCTGAAGTAAATGTAAAGGCAATGAATTCATATTTTAAAAAGTGAGGAGGGGTGTGTGTAGTCCATATATCAAACTTTGCATTAGAAAAGTATTATGGGGAGGGGGTTATTGCTACATGTGCCTGAATCACCGTTAGTGTATATGTATATTTAACATTTGGCACAATTCAAGTAATTCTCATAGACATGTTCAGAAATTAAGTTTCTTTAGAAACAGTTCATTTAAATCCGAGACGTTGTGATTCGACGGACTCGGTTATTTTTTTCTCGTCAGATCAATACCTTTGATGCAACTGACTAACTGCATAATACATGCACATTCGAATGATAAACATTACAAATTTTAAGGAAAATATGATAATAACATGATTTGGTAATGGGAGAGGGGTTAAAATCCCAATTTTGCAAGTGGAACGTTTCTGTAGTTTTATGAAGGTCGTTAGAAATTAAACATACAAACCTAGACCTATATGTATACACAGAAAAGGGATGGGTCATTATCGGATCCTTGGGGTTCCGCCCCTTGTTATAAAGTGCAATCCCGTGGGGATCCAGGATAGAACAGGTCCTCATTACCTTTTGCTTGTCGTAAGAGGCGACTAAATGGGGCGGTCCTTCGGATGAGACTACAAACACTGAGGTCCCGTGTCACAGCAGGTGTGGCACGATAAAGATCCCTCCCTCCTCAATGGCCGTAAGCGCCGAGTATAGGCCTAATTTTTGCAGTTTTTCACTGGCAGTGCAATATTAATAATAATTTTTAATAAATGATCTGGAATATACATCATCACGTAAAGATGGAAGGTAACATATGCTTACATGCCTAAACGGAAAAAATCTTCTTTCAACTATAGTCCAGCTGGACATGTCATTACTGGTGATGTTGATATAGTTGAAAATGAGGACCTCAAATCACTTATTATTACTGTGGATTTACAGTAAGTGTGAACGAGACATATCGGCAAGTACATGACGTGCTTCAGATAGTTGTTCATTTGGAAAGTCCCCGAGTGATTTGAAAGAGCGCTTTTGATAGGTCGGTTAAATTATAGGTAGGCGGTCCCAAGTATTTGGCATTATATTATCTCGTGTCTAACAAGTGTAAGTTTCACTATTTGATTTCAGTGTAAATTGCACCGTACGTAGCGTGATATTCAATATCGGTTTTGATTTGACAACGGAGATTTGAAATTACGTTAGTAAAATGTCTTGTAAAGTTTATCTTATATATACTAGATATGTATAAAAGTGATGGGATATTTTATAAATAAAAAAAATATAAGATGTCTTATAAAAGATATCTCGTAAACTTTAGAAGATATAACTTTTATCAGATACCTTATAAATTTTATCTTTTAAACAGGAATAAACGTGTTATACTTATAATCCATCGCAGTATCAATAGGTATGGGAGGGGGAATACACGGTGAAAAAGGCGAGCTCCGATATGTAAAGAAAAGGCAGGATAGCAATATCCCAGAATTCAAATAGTGCTGAATATTGAAAAGAAAAAAAAATGATGGGATCGAAAATGCTGCGGGAAAAGGTAGGATCCGCAGTTGCCTCTATCTCTCAATAAAAATTGAAAGGTTACTCCCTTAAATTCCTGTAGATACTTGTCAGTTTTAAGTGATCAGAAAATTCAGTACATGTTTCTATAGGCGATTTTGTCCGTTTAAGAACAATGCTTTTGTTTTGTTGTCTCTTTCACATTCGCAGTTTCCATATCGTTATTTTAAAATGAATATCTCAGAGAATATTTTCGAAATCTTGCAAAGCATTGGAAAAGATCGATGTCGGAAAAATTTCTAAATTCAAATAGTTAGGTGGAAGAGGGGGTAAAAACTCGTTAGTTTCTGTCATCCGACATCGATTACACGTTAGTGGGGGGAAAAGACAACTGACTTTAAAACCACATAATAATACATTTTAATAAATGTTTAATAGTTTCAATGCACACTTTCATTTGTTTTACTTGTTAATCGATTAGTTTCAACATACTTCATATTTAGTTTTGTATTGGGGGGGGGGGGGGGGGGGGGGGGGGGGTGTCTTGGCGAGAACTATGCGAACTCGGTTTTCTCTAACATTGAACATTTGATCTCGCCCGTAAAATAATTTTTCAGATTAAGTAATAAGATCAATAGATATTCTACTTCGAGAAAACATTTATTTTCAACACATGGCATGCTTTGATGTCTTTTACTGTTATATATACCCACATTTTCGTAAGAAATTCGGAAGTAACCATTGCTAGATACTGTTAATTGAATGAACAAAGGCAAGTTCTGTGAATTCTAGCAAAAACTAAATTCCCCAAACCATCCCTCTCCTGTTCATGTAACACATTATTATAGAAATTCAGCATTTCGTTAGCATTAGACGCGCCTTCTATAACGTTATAATAAACCACAGCAAAGGTTGATTGTTAATGTTGCGATACTGGCGTACCTTTGAACCTATATCACTGGTCCACCCCTAACTGTATTAGTTAGTTCATAGGAGTTTGAAATTTTATCATATATATATATGTCTCTTCTTCGGAAGTAAAATACAGAAAAAATTCTAAACACTTTGTTGAAATATTTCGACCGTGTTACCGGTCTCCTTCACGAAAACACGACTGAAAAAGACCGGTAACACGGTCGAAATATTTCAACAAAGTGTTTAGAGTTCTCTCTCTCTCTCTCTCTATATATATATATATAACTGACTCGGCCTAAATTGCAATAAAATCAGTAGCAAAGAAGTTTTCAACACTTCGTTCGTGTTCAGACCACAGGGGCTCGTCACAAATTGGCCCTCGATCTCTATTCTATATTTACATTTATTTGTAAATATAGAATAGACGATGTCAAATTTTAAAAAGACAGGTATTTCGTGACGAGTCCCTGTGTTCAGACGAAATATGCTTCTCTTGGATTTTCTTTGCAGTTTCTTGAAAGTAATTTCCCTAAAAATGTCTCGCAGCTCTACATATAAGACACCTTTGGTACATTGTCAGGGGTACAAATATTTCTTCTTAATAAATTTTGTCTGATTTCTCTATTAATATACACCTGATTTCTTTTTAATTTCATACTCGATAAACAAAAGTACATCCGGTGTTAGCTTTGTTGGCGACATTTTCGGTGCAAGAGTTCCCATGATTGACAATTTTATAACGTGGCCTTTACGACGCCTAATTTCTTACTGATTTTACCATAAAATAAACCTTCGGCATGTAATTTTAAAATCAACGTCATTGTTTTAGTTGGTATTGGTTTTCCCTTTTCGCAGTCTCTTCCATCGTGCTAAAAGATTATGTAATGACACGCTTGTGCAAACACACGTGTGACCATCTAAAATTATTTTTATTCCCGCCCCTTTAAATATTGGTCCAATCGCAGTGATTGTTCTTTCCTTGATGCGTCAACATTGACAGGTTTGTTTTGAAACCAACTATCCGAGACCTCGAATGAACTTGAGAAGCTGAGTCGTTCACACTTACTGTAAATTCACAGTAAAGGTCCTAAATACAGAGAACCTTGGTCTTTTAATTGGCGACAGAACTTCATCTCTATTATGAGTTCTGTCGAAGATTATGCCAGACGATGGACTAAATATGAAAAAGAACTTGATATATTGTCATAATAGGTTAAAAGCATAAGAGGGATATTAAAATCCCGCATTAGACACATGAAAACAAAAGTACGTACCATCTATCCTTCTGTGTTTAGTAAACCAGAAGTGATAAAAGAATTAGATAGGTTACATGAGGAATATGTTTTGGTTCCAGCTGACAAAGCTAGTAACAACTTTGTCTTTGTTTGTAAGGCGCATTATTACAACTGTATTTTAAACGAACTTGGCATTAATTCCACTTTTGGTAATCATACTTATACTCCAACTGCCCTTTCAAAAGACGAAATTCTTCAAAACCATGCTTCAGTTTTAGACACATTTAATATTCCAGTCAATGGGTCGAATGAATATGACTTACCGTACCTATACTGGATTCCTAAACTACATAAAAACCCTTACAAACAAAGATACATTGCTGGATCCAGTAAGTGCTCTACCAAGCCCCTATCTTTGCTCCTCACGAAAATGTTAACAGCTGTGAAGGAGAAACTTCAAACTTACTGTGCGAGTACATATGCCAGAAGTGGTGTTAATCAAATGTGGATTCTAAAAAAGTCTAAAGAACTTTTAGTAAACTTGAAATCGCAGAATTTTTCCCAAATCGATAACATTAAAACCTATGACTTTTCAACACTATACACGACCATTCCTCACGATAAATTAAAGACTAGACTTTTTGACATCATCATAGACAGTTGCTTCTTCAACAAAAACGGAAAACGGAAATATTCATATCTAGTGATCAGTCATTCAAAAACTTACTTTGTTAAACACCACTCTGATTCCACGCACAAGTACTCTGAAGTTGAAATAAAAAATATGCTACAGTTCCTCATTGACAATATCTTCGTGGTCTTTGGTGATCAGGTCTTCCAACAGTCTGTTGGAATTCCCATGGGCACGAATTGTGCTCCTTTGTTAGCTGACCTGTTTCTATATTCATATGAAGCAGAATTTATTAAAAAACTTCTACGCGAGAAGAAAAAATCTCTCGCTGTGGCCTTCAATTCGACATTTAGATATATCGATGACGTTTTGTCTATTAACAATAATAGCTTTCATTAATGCAAGGTGAAGATAACGAACAGTGATCAATCTCATAACTCCTACAAGCAATACAAAATAGATAGTTGGGCAAACACGGACCCCTGGACACACCAGAGGTGGGATCAGGTGCCTAGGAGGAGTAAGCATCCCCTGTTGACCGGTCACACCCGCCGTGAGCCCCATATCCTGATCAGGTAAACGGAGTTATCCGCAGTCAAATCAGTGTGCCAAGAACGGCTTAACAATCGGTATGAAACACGTCAGACAGCATTTGACCAAATGCGAGGTTGTATTGACGAACTAGATCGTTATAACAACCATAGAATTTGCGAAATGCTGACTTCAATCGAGACTGTTGAAATCCCTGTACCATCAACTTGTTTGTCATTAGCTTACCTCGATTTAAAAACTGACTATACCCAGAACAAGCTCTTGCATATCGAATCAGTTGAGATATATAAACACCATATGCAGGTGATAATGGAATATTGCTACATAAATGTGGGAAGTTGACGATGGAGAAGCTGAAATCATCTCGTTTGTCATACAGTTGAGTTGTCAGTTTGCCGTTAATGTCTACTTTCAATAAAATATCTAAGTATGAAGCAGAAGTGGACGACTCTGTGGTGTCCTTTATTTCGAGCTCACAGGGATATATCAAATCGACATATGAATGAAAGCTATCATTGTTAATAGACAAAACGTCATCGATATATCTAAAAGTCGAATTGAAGGTCACAGCGAGAGGTTTTTTCTTCTCACGTAGAAGTTTTTGAATAAATTCGACATAAAGATATATCGTCCCGCATGCGGAAAGCCGGGGTTCGAATCCAGGTCACGACAGACCTAAGTCGTTAAAAGAGGTAGTGACAGTTCCATCGTTAAACGCTCGGCATCAGGTGTGAATGTCACAGTAGGTGTGGCACGCTAAAGAACCATCACTGCTTAATGGCCTTCAGTGCCGAGTAAACGTCTAAATTTGACGTCCTTCACCGGTCTTGGTGACGTTTCCATGTGCGTGAAAAATCCTCTCGAGAGACGTTGAACAAGATACAATCAATCAATCAAAACTAATTTACAAACGTACATTTGGTTGTTAAGACTGAAAGGCGAAGACAAGGAACATTGATCAATGCAAGGTGAAGATAACGAATAGTGATCAATCTCATAACTCCTACAAGCAATACAAAATAGATAGTTGGGCAAACACGGACCCCTGGACACACCAGAGGTGGGATCAGGTGCCTAGGAGGAGTAAGCATCTCATTAATCCCACAAGCAATACAAAATAGATAACTAGGCAAACACGGACCCTCGGATACACCAGAGGTGGGACCAGGTGCTCAGAAGGAGTAAACATCTCCTGTCGACCGGTCACACCCGCCGTAAGCCCTATATCTTGACCAGCTAAACGGATTTATTCGTAGTCAAACAGACCCATGCAGGGGTCCGTGTTTGCCCAACTCTATATTGTATTGCTTGTGGGAGTTATTTTTGCCTTTCATTAGACTGGCTTACAAAGGACAGATAAAAAAGAATTATGCATTGGAACTCAAAACGGCACTCCAGCACAAAGACTTTAAAACTTTGCATGAAAATGGTATAAATGTTTGTTTTCAAACCTTCTCCCTCGAGATCGCATGTGACGTCACAGATAATATTGGGCGTAAAATATCGGAAGAAAATATCCATATCGTAAGATTTGAATTTGAATTGCATCGCTTCATTGCTGGTGGGAGTTATGAGATTGATCACTGTTCGTTATCTTCACCTTTCAAACTACCGTGCGATGTGGCCTTCGAAATACAATTTTCAATAATAATATTTATCGCAGATATTTTCTATTTTTAATATGTTAAAGTTATTTACTAATATTTTGCATTACTTTGCTTAAATTTTTGGCCGAGGCTATCCGCACGCCAGTCGTGCCAATAATCCAGATTATCCGCACGATGGCCGTGCTAATTGCTATTTGGGATATATCTGGGGTTCTATTGGGTAAAAAGATGTACCGACAATGAACCCTCAATCTCTCCACCACAAAAATTGACTGTCGTTATTGAATTATTAACACATGTATAACAACAACAAAAATAGTTAGAAATTGATGTTATTCAAAATTCAACCTTATTTAAATATTACATTATGTTTTGGCATACCTCTCTCTCTTTCTCATTTCCCAAGAAGTGAATTGGAGTTATCTCTATTATATGTCGTGCTAACTGACTGTCGCGTGGATATGTCGTGCGAATAGTGAATATAATCGGCACGACCGTCGTGCTGATAGACACTCCCTAAATTACTGCATTGGGCAGTGATGGTGCTTCAAACATGGCTGGTGTAAAAGGGGGTCTGGCAGCACTTTTGATTGATTGTATATTGTTTAACGTCCCTCTCGGGAATATTTTACTCATATGGGACGTCACCATTGCCGGTGAAAGGCTGCAAAATTTAGGCCTATGCTCGGCGCTTACAACCTTTAAGCAGGGAGGGATTTTTATCGTGCCACACCTGCTGTGACACGGGACCTCGGTTTTGGCGGTCTCATCCGAAGGACCGCTCCATTTACTTACTTTTGTTCATTGCAATTCCATACATTGTAGCTATTGTTGACTTAGATGCAGATGTTTTTTCAAGAGAGGATGACTGCAATTCAATTAAACATTTACT
Organism: Ostrea edulis; assembly: GCF_947568905.1. Taxonomy (NCBI): domain Eukaryota; kingdom Metazoa; phylum Mollusca; class Bivalvia; order Ostreida; family Ostreidae; genus Ostrea; species Ostrea edulis. The sequence goes on from NC_079169.1 coordinate 18,101,796, forward strand.
TAAAATGTCTTCCGACTTCAAAAGTGATGGTTGCTTAAATGTACTTGGAACAAAGGGACCTGGGGATATTGCCAGTGAACAAAGCTTGCCTGCTGTTAATTCAGTCTCAAATAATATTAGGCACTTGATTTCAGCCAACCTGTTTTTATTCTTGAAGATTTCTTCAGCAGTACATCATTCACTTGTACATGTAGAGCCATTTTCCTTGTTATGTTCATCTTTCTTCAAGAAGAAATCTAGTTTATATTGCAAGGAATTAGATTTAGCCATCTCTAAAGGTGTCAAAAGCTCCACAACTCTGATCAGATGTCGACTTCTTTGGGGCCAGTACTGACTGTTGCGATACCAATTTCTGAAAACTGAAGCCTTCTCTTTTTCGTGGGATTGCATGGTGGTCTTTGTTTACTTTCTTTGTTTTCCTTTGTACAGGAGCTTGGTGATTGAGTCTGGGTCATTCTTTTAATTCGTGCATGGGCACTTGAAAGACTTGACTTCCTTGAAATTGCTGATAATAAGTTGTTGCGAAAATCCAGACACACGTTTAAATGTCGTTTACATGTTATACATATTTTTCACTGCTGTTACATCCACATCAAAACTTCGGGTGGGGATCCGGGTTAGAATAGGTCCTCAGTACCCCCTTTCTTGTCGTAAGAGGCGGTCCTTCGGATGATACCGAAAAAACTGCGGCCCCAGCAGGTATGGCACGATAAAAATCCCTCCCTGCTCAAAGGCCGCCGGATAAGCGCTGAGTATAGGTCTAAATTTTGCAGCCCTTAACCGGCAGTGTTGACGTCTCCATGTGAGTGAAAGATTCCCGAGAAGGACGCTAAACAATATTATCTTCCACTTCTTTCTCGCGCCTAAAACTGTCCGACAACGTTCTCCGTAACCAGTTCATGAAAGTAATAAATAGATATTTAAGGATGTGATAGGCCAATGTATCTAGATGTGCAGAATTTTTTGTTTTCAGATTGAAGGGGTTAGGATACATTTTTGGGGGGATCAAATGGGGGTGGAGTTTAACATAAAACTCTATGGGGAAAATTAGTTCCAAATTTTAACAGATAGGCCTATATCATGAATAGAGTCCTGGGGAATGATTGATTGAATATTGTTTAACGTCCCTCTCGAGAATATTTCACTCATATGGAGACGTCACCACTGCCTGTGAAGGGCTGCAAAATTTAGACCTATGTTCGGCGCTTATGGCCATTGAGCAGGGAGAGATCTTAATCGTGCCACACCTGCTGTGACACGGGACCTCGATTTTTGCGGTCTCATCCGAAGGACCGCCCCATTTAGTCGCCTCTTACGACAAGCAAGGGGTACTGAGGACCTATTCTAACCCGGATCCACACGATAAGAGTCCTGGGGACTTCAGAAATATATAAGGATACGGTCTACATGTTAATATCAAGGTCAAGTGACCTTGACTTCTGACCATGAACATAAAAACCGGTATAACTTTGAAAACAACATGGAATCTTCAGAAATGGCAAGATGATGGCAGGACCAACAAGCTAGTATCAGGATCAAGTGATTCTGGACATTGACCTTGAACATTAAACTGGTATGGCTTAGGAACCAGGTTTGATAGAGACCTGGTGTCTTCAGAAATGATTAAATACACAAACTCGTATCAAGGTCAAATAACTCCAACGACCTTGAACATAAAAAATAATTTTAAAACTCGAATTGATAAAGACATGGGACCTTCAGAAATGATCAGATTTACAAACTAGTATCAAGGTCAAGTGACCTCTGAACATAAAATTCGTATTTCTTAAAGATAAGTGGAGCCTCCGTGGCCGAGTGCTTAGAGCATCGCGCTCAAAATCACACGGCCTCTCACCTCCTGTCGGCCCGGGTTCGAGTCCCGCTCGCTCAGGAAAGTGAGACAGTTTCCCAGTTTACTTTCGGAAGGTCGGTGGTCTCTTCCTAGGTACATTGTATCGGGGTTCTCTCTGGCACGATAAAGATCCCTCCCTGCTCAAAGGCCGTAAGCGCCGAGCATAGGCCTAAATTTTGCAGCCCTTCACCGGCAGTGGTAACGTCTCCATATAGATGAAAGATTCTCGAGAGTGACGTTAAACAATATTTAATCAATCTCTCTTCCACCAATAAAAACTGGGCGCCACCTGAAAAATGGTTGAATGTGGCGGAAAACATCAATCATCCTAAAATTGCCCAACTATCCATCTATTTTAGTAACAACTCATTTGCATATTAGTAGAAATTCATAATGAATTTATGAGGAATATAATGCCAACTTATTCCTTTTTTTCCAAATCTCTCTGTGTCTGATTGGTAAACATTTCATGGCCAATCCATTACTACAAGTGCTTGGTTGGGCTGCAACGTACCCAAGACATACTTCTTATGAGGTATTATATTGGTTGACTCTGGAATAACTTGCTACAATGAATTCATTTTGAAAACATTTTTGCTATAAGAATATGTTATCAATTACATTAAAAAAAAACAAAAAACTGTAAAAATCAATTTTGACGATGGGAATATATTTTAAAGGTCTCTCTGTAGACCAAGCTAAGAAGTATGTCTTGGGTACGTTGCAGCCCAATCCAGCACTTGTAGTAATGGATTGGCCATGAAATGTTTACCGATCAGACACAGAGAGATTTGGAAAAAAACGGAATAAGTTGGCATCTATCATCAGTATCACTCGGAAAATTTACCCCTCAAAGTGAGAGCATGGAATGTCAATTAAGTGTTCATACTTTCATTCTCATGCTACAGCTTGGAAACCGATCATGGTTTTCTGTGGCTCACATCATCACAGATTTGTTAGAGCAGCTGCCTAGCTTTGTTCCTGATGTACGTGAAATCGTTCTGAAAAGTGACAATGCTGGATGTTATCACTGTGCAAGGTTAGTTTCATACCTGCATTATCTGAACACACTTTCGGAGATCAAAATTTTGGAGTATAATTTTAGTGAGCCAGTCGGGGAAGAACATGTGTGATGCTAAAACACCTCATTGCATATGCTAACGTATGCCTGATATTTTAACCCTTAAAAGGTTTTTCTAAAGCTCACCTAAGCTAAAAGCTCAAGTGAGCTTTTCTGATTGCTTTTTGTATGCTGTCTGTCTGGCAAAAATAGGATGGTGTAATTTAAAAATCTTTAATAAACACTAAAATTCAGAAACAGGAGGGCCAAGGTGAGGTGAGTGATGTGGCCCATGGGCCTCTTGTTTACCCAGTATTACCTTTCATAATCCAAACTAGATGTGTCAGCACGACACGGATGCCCCGCCTGCAGTAAAGTCAAGTGTAGGAAATCCATCGAAGTATAGCATTGAATGTGATATTCCAATATTTATGTACCAATATTCCATTGTCACCTGCATATGGTGTTTATATCTCTCAACTGATTTGATATGCAAGAGCTTGTTCTACGTATAGTCAAGTTTTTAAATCGAGGCAAGCTACTGACAAACAAGTTGATGGTACAGGGGTTTCAATAGTCTCCATTGAAGTCAGCATTTTGCAAATTTTATGGTCGTTATAACGATATGGTTTGCCACTACAACCTATCATTGGGTTAAATGCTGCCTGACGTGTTTCATACCGATTGCTCGACCGTTCTTTGCACACTGATTTTGTTTACTCTACTTGGTCAAAGTATTTATCCGTATTCATAACCAATATCCCAGAGCGCCGTGGGGATCCGGGTTAGAATAGGTCCTCAGTACCCCCTGCTTGTCGTAAGAGGCGACTAAATGGGGGTGGTCCTTCGGATGAGACCGCCAAAACCGAGGTCCCGTGTCACAGCAGGTGTGGCACGATAAAGATCCCTGCTCAAAGGCCGTAAGCGCCGAGCATAGGTCTAAATTTTGCAGCCCTTCACCATATGAGTGAAATATTCTCGAGAGGGACGTTAAACAATTTTCAATCAATCAACTATCCCAGATCCCTTGTCTGCAGGTCCTATTACTATGTTCAGTAGTTCTTTCATAGCCTTTTCTTCGGCGCGTGTAATATTACTAGAAAAATTCTACTTGGACCTCTAGTAACGTCTTCTTTGACTTGTCTAATGTATTCAGCAAGCCACTTATCTCTTCCTTCCTCCGGTATTCAATTCTTTTTAAATTTATTATTTTTTAAACTTTCTTTGAAAAAAGATTCATTCTCTGACTTTCTCCAATAAAATATTCCCGCAGACTACGTCTTCTTTTTATGATCTGCTTCAAACAAATCGAACGTCTAACGGTAATAACTGTACTGATAACGTCATGCAATATTTTATTACGTCAAGATAAAATCTAAAGTCACATATGTACAAGCAATCGTAACTACTCGGCTATTTCCGTAACCACAAATGAACCTCGTATGTGGATGGACGCCATCAGAGTTGGTTGCTACGTATACATACACATAACTATGACGTGAGTCGTGCGTTACACTATGAAACGTGAGCTATCATACACATCTAAGGTATTGTACACTGAGTGGCCAAAAGTATTGCAACAAACATGGCTGACGTCATCACAATGTAAATAACAGCTGCATGGAAAAAACCAACTTTCAATGAAATAAACATTATTTATTTTCCATTTTTTCTAGTATTTTGTTGCAAAGTCTTTCTAAATAATAACTTGTTGTAGTCTTGAAGATATGGAAGCTACGGATATATGTTTGAGAGAGGTCATTCCAAATTTTTGTCACTGCAGCCATTAGGTCATCCCGGTTTTTAATATCATCAAACTCACGGGACAGTTTGATTTTGATACAACGCCAGACATTTTCAATGACATTAAGGTCCGGGGACTGTGCAGGTCAGTTGAATTTTGGAATACCGTTTTCTTATTTCCAAGTATTGGTCTGTCTAGAGGAGTGGGGGTGGAATTATCGTCTTGGAAAATAATTTGCTGATTTCCAAAAATTTTGCTAACAACGGGCCATAAGTGATTATCCAGCAATGCAATATACCTTGCTGAGTTTAGATTTCTATCAACAGGTACACGAACACCAATACCATAATAGGTAATACACCCCTAAAACATACAACTTACTCTCACGGGCGTTTTGCGTTGGTTCAGACGGTAAAGTTTCCTCTTCTCGGACGATTTTCTCCACAAACTTGCAGAGTTATTTTGTCCAATGACTACCTGTGTTTCGTCTGAGAAAATAACTTTCTACCACTGTTCAGGTTTCCAATGTCTTTTCCTCGGCACCACAAAATTCGGCGTTGTTTGTTGACTTTAGCGATTGTAAGCGTTTTCTGAATTTTGCCCCTCCTGTATCCTTCCTGGTGTAACTTACGACGAACAGTTCTCATGGACACGTTTGTACCTTCATTCCTATTAAAAGTTGATGTAATGTCTTGAAGAAATTGTCTTCTGTTAGTTTTCAGAAAGCGATAAAGTTTCCGATCACCCCTCTCATCTATCACTCGGGGCCTTCCTCTCCGGGGATCGTTTTTAACACTTTCTCTTTGACGGAATGTTTTCAAAACTCGTCCAACAGTGCTTCGATGGATTCCCAACAGTGCTTCAATGATTCACTAATTTTGTTGTCATTAAATCCCTTTGAATTTAGAATTACAATCCTTTCCTTTAGGTCCTTTGACAATTCTCTCTCATTCTTCGACATTGTTTTCATTCGATACCTTACCGGAAATCGTCTGCTACTTTGAATTACAAACGGTTCCCCATATAATTCGTACCCTAGTTAATTCGCATACCTGGCATCACGACCCAAGCTTACTTTGTTACGCGTCAGCAATAAAAATAAAATTTGAAGCGAGTAAAATTGTGATTACGTCAGCCATGTTTGTTGCAATACTTTTGGCCACTCAGTGTACCACTATCGATTTCCACTTGAGAGTGAATAAGACGTTAATGTATTAAGAGTGAATAAGACGTTAATGATACCTAAACTGAATTTGTGGTGAAAATCTAAATAACACATTATACAGGGTTCCGGTTCTGACCTTTTAGCCTCATCCACGGGCGCGCTTCCGGCGAAGAAATGCATCGATTTGATGAAATTCTTGCGCCGATCCACGACCGAGTCTTACCGGTTACGGAAAAGGACGAGCGCGTGATCCTATTGATGTACACGCGCATTTTTACGTCACAAAGTTACCAAAAATTATGTACTGGTGCATTGTTACATATTTAAGAAATGAACATCACTTTTGAGCTGTTCATGGTCAATATGAACAGATTTGGATTCGAGGCAATTTCTGTGAATCCCGCTAGCGCGATTCAGTGAAAATTTGCCTCAAATCCAAATCCGTTCATGTTGACCATGAACAGCTCGATTGATTGCTGTTTTCCGCCACACTCAACAATGGCAAATAAAACTTCAAATTACTCGCCCTTGATTACAGGTGGCGCACGATCCGTTAACGTCCAAGGCGTTTCTAACCTCAAGTTTAAGAGAGCGTCGGAAGGACACGTTTAGATTAGAAAGTTGTTGAATATTTAGTAACGATGGCGGATTACGGTTCGTAGACCTCACTGCGCTTAGAGACGAACTTAGAAAACGCATTGCAAGACTCTCTGGGCGGAAAGGAAAGCACGTTGAGAGTTTCAGCTGCAACCGAATGTTCTCTGTCACATCGATTAAATAAAGACATTCAATACACACTGAACGTTTTTCATTATAAACTACTTCGTGATTAAGTTTACATGCTTAAACAGTAGTTTAGGTTGAATATATAATATACAATACATCATAATTCTTTATAAGTTGTTGAATTACATATGTTTAAAACAAGATGCGGACACCCCCTCCCCCTCTCTCTCTCGATCAAGGATTAATAATATCAATTATTAAATATATCCATATATCTCTGAATTTCTATTATTAAGCTGTTAAAATGTGTAGTAATAGTGAATGTATAACTTCTCTTTATGAAATAAAATTCCGATAGAGAAGGCAGTCATGTATACAGAGTACATATATCATACCACTTCACTTCACATTTAACAGTTTATTTGCGTGTTTTAACTTACATCACTTACCTGATGACGTCACGGTAGGTAAACAGTCCTTGTGATTAACTTTTTTATTAGTCCATATATAGGGCAAGCGAGAGCATAAAAATTGGCAGGTCAAATAAATTTTACTACCCCGTATTCTAGCTGTACAATAATGATTCAAAATTTCGAGTTTCTACATTTTAATTGAATATTACAATTGGGATTGCAAGTTTAAGACGGAAGTTCAAGCTTTCTTTCAACTTCTAAATTCACGTCTCCATCCATATACTATGATTGATATACTATGAGTTGGTTGTACTCTGCGTGAAAAGCACGACTGTATATCCTGCTGTTAGCAGTCGCGTTCATTCATATTTTGACGACCTTAGTTAACTCTAAAATTAATTTTTAAATGACATCTGAAATATATTTTTGTACCATGTTTCGTTTATATATTGATGACTCAAATTTTTACTGTTCGATTATAGATCTAGTCTAGAAAGAGGGGGGGGGGGGGGGTGAGAGTCATAGAATTATAAGATCATTGATGTCTGTATCACTAAGGATAGATAAAAAATTTCAGCATAAAACATTCATGCAGAATATTACGATATACAGAGAAAATGTTTAACCCCCCGTAAATACTTTCTGCAACAAAGTCGTCATCTGATATCTGTGAAGTCGGACTGAACTGAAGACTGAAGTTTATAGCTCACGACGCTGAGTGGAACTTAAAACGATCGTTGTCGCTGTCACATTTGATGACAATGAACCAATTGAATTTTTTAAAAGCTTCATATCTCGGGAATTCTACCCCCGCTCCCTATTTGCACTACAAAAACCTTACACTCTCTCATAAATCTTATGTACACCGGAAGTCAACAAGGACGTAAGCGAGTCTTGCGCCACCTATGTTTGAAATAGGGGAAATAACTGACAAATATTCGCAATTTTTCAGTTATATTATGGCGCCCAGTTTTTATTGGTGGAAGAGAGAACCCAGATACAATGTACCTGGGAGGTCTGAGACCACCGACCTTCCGAAAGTAAACTGGGAAACTTTCTCACTTACCGCCGCGAGCAGGATTCGAACCCGCGCCGACAGAGGTGAGAGGCCGTGTGATTTTGAGCGCGATGCTCTAACCACTCGGCCACGGAGGCCCTTTGAACAGCTCGAAAATGATATATATTCATTTACGGATTCACTTTTTGTTTACATTGTTTCTCTAAGTCATGAGATATTCCTCAGGGGGTGGGTGGGTTGCTTATTGGAACAGCATCATGGATTGTGAACTTGCACGTCAAAATAAAATGCACATAAAATGAACAAAATGTATTGTTAATTCAGCAAATTTAATGAGTGATTTCTTAACTTTAAGGAATAGAATTTTAAAAATGAATTTTCACAATAAAAATATCTTTAATATTACATCCTGAATTTTTAACTGGGTACTGTGTTGCTAGTGCCCCGAATGAAATGCGGGAAGCCCTATAGTAATCACATTGTCCGTCCGACCGTCAACACTTTCTTTGTGACACGATAACTCAAAACGTTTTATTCAATTATAGGTTTATGGTTTGTAGGTTTAGAATTCCCGGTTTTAGTAGCCCGTCCAGTACTCCGTTTGCGCATCTAAATTCTTTATCTCGCACAATATCTACAGGAGAGTCCCTTTGAATATCTTGCAGGTGTCGATTTACATGTATTGCATCCCGAATGTTAATGAGTGTGTTCTTGTGGTAGAGATTGGCTTTTTTGTTTTCTTTTGGTCTCGCTTCGCGGTAAAAATTTCTTAAACACAACTGCAAGCTCGGAAACACAACTGCAAGCTCGGACGTTGAAATTCCATTCATGTCTGTAAGGAGCCCGTAAGTTTAAAGACTCCAGTCTACAAGAGAAATGAAACAAGTCGTCTGAATAATGAATGAGCTAGCTTTTTGCTTGTTTATATATACCTGCTGCAACTATTAGCATGTTTCAATTTATATTTTATTCAGACTGACAATATCAACAAGATATAGAGAAAGATTTGTTTTTACCTTGAAAGATTTTTATTCCCCAGGCCGTGTTTTTCTTGGTGCTTTTCGATTGCTTTCCATGAAATAACGTTTGGATTTAGGCCTACTTGCAGTTGAACACGCAACTCCAGGTGGAGGGAGTTCAACCATTTCAGTGAAGGGTAATTTTAGTATTTTCCTGGACGTTTGGAATGTTGCACTTGTTGAAATAAATTTCGGCTAAAATTTTCATTGTTGAAATCTTCATCTAAGTAAATTTCCATAAATTTCGGCATTGCATTGAAATGCCCGTAATCTGCCATATTTGCAACTGTGCAGACGGCTCGAGCCCATTACGATTTTAATTTTTATCATGAAGAAAAAAATGTGTAAATAAGTTTCAAATCTATTTATTACTGTGAAATATTTTTATTACATTCAGTACATCATATATATTTTTATTAGCCGAGTTGCAACGAAGTTGAACTCGGCTATTGGTTTGGTGATGCGGGCGGGCGGTTGGGCGTCAACAATTGGTTTCCGGATGATAACTCAAAAAGTTTACAATCTAATCAAATGAAACTTTGATATATTGTTGGGTACCAGGTAAGGAAGACCCCTATTGATTTTGGAGAACAAAGGTCAAGGTCACAGTGACCGAATATAGAATGAAAAATTTGGTTTCCGGATGATAACTCAGAAAGTTTAAATCCGAATCAAATGAAACTTTGATTTATTGTTGCGTACCAGGTAAGGAAGACCCCTATTGATTTTGGAGAAAAAAGGTCAAGGTCACAGTGACCGAATATAGAATGAAAATTTCAGAAATGCATGTATTTGGTTTCCAGATGATAACTCAGAAAGTTTAAATCCGAATCAAATGATACTTAAAGATATTTTTATGTATCAGGTAAGGAAAACTCCTATTGATTTTGGAGAAAATAGGTCAAAGGTCAAGGTCACAGTGACCGAAAATAGATTTTAAATTTCAAAAAAATTTGGTTTCCGGATGATAACTTGAATCAAGTGAAACTTGGATATATTGTTGGATACCAGCAAAGCAAGGCCCCTATTGATTTTGGATAGAAAAAGGTCAAACGTCAAGGTCACAGTGACCGAAAATAGATTGAAAACTTCAGACAAATATGGTTTCTGGACAGTAACTCGAAAAGTTTAAAACTGGAATTAGTTCTTCACAGTTATAAATATGCCACATCATTCCTGACTTTACAATGTATCCCATGCAACTCGGCTCATGCACCCCTGGGTGCATATATTGATTTTTGTTGTTTAATTGATTGATTGTTTTGTTGTTTTCCGCCACACTCAACAATTTTTCAGTTATCTGGTGACACCCAGTTTTGGTACATAAATTTAATTCTTTCTATGATATATAATTTCTACTGAATTTCTTCAATCAAATAGAAAACATTAAGTTTTGATTTTTGCATTTTTTGATTACAGAATATAATTAAGGTAAATTTTACAACTGTACTATACATACACTTTAAAGATATGTTGTGCTTGTTTCCTAGATCTTGGTATGGTCTCTAGCCAGTTTAGAGAAGCTGTTTCCATGTGAACCACCAACAGATCCAATATTTATAGATATTATCGATGGAAAAATACATGTAGTAATGTAAAATGATCAGCACTCAGAGAATACTTAAGTCACAAGTCCATGCAGTACTTCATCATGTGATTTTATGTGGATTTACTCACTGAAGGCAGATCCAGCACCTCTTCTACGATCAACTCGGGCAAACATATCGCCTCAGCCACACACATCAGTATAAGTCGAGAGGGACGTTAAACAATATTCCATCAATCAATCAAAGTCAACCAAGCGCCTCAGCCACTCCTAGCAATCACAGTGAAGTTACTGCCCCACAACAACTTGAGAGCGACTATGAATCAGATACCATGTCAAAATACGAAAAGGTACGAGTGGAGGTTGACCACATCCAGAAAACGTCGAATATATTGACAAATATCAGTCCATTGACATCAAAATACAAACGTTTTTTTTTGAAAATAGAATGTCCATGTCAATTTTCAACTATAGTGAAAAAATGGACGGATGAATGTTATTATTACTAGTTGTCTAAAACTAGGTGTAAACATCACAAAGGTGAACACATCACAAAGGTGAACTCTGGTCTTGTGGATAATATTTTTTATAATGGGACAATGTAATACAAGATGCCCATGGGTCACATGCGCCCTTCGGATTGTGAAAGTACTGCGAGATATTATTAAAAACTCAACTTTTAGGGGCCTAATTTATTCACCATGGGCAACATTTAAATCAATATTGACAACTTTCTCGAGTTTTATATGTTCTCGCCACCAGTGCATACAAATAGCGATGTAAATACCCAAATATAACGAGGAAAGCGAGTATGAAATCGGCAATATTGTGAGTAAATAATGTTTATATGGGTCGCTGTCTTGTTTGGTGATGTTATTCCTTTATACATCTGTAATTGGCGTTGTTTTTCTAAAATATACAGTGCAATCATTATTTATTTTTGGATTAGACAAATTATGATACGTTAAATTGTTGACAACTAGGCCCTATGCCAAGCTATTGTCACGAGTGCATTTCGGAAAGAAAGGAAAAGACAACACACACAAATCAATAAAAATAATCAAATTTAAAGTGGTAATTACATTATTTTATTTTGATAAAGCAATCTTATTACTATTTTTGAATTGTGATCTGCACGTCTTTACAAAGTGGGAGCACGGCGTTATACTGACGCACTCAAGATGCTACGAGTTCAATAAGGAAATAATTTTATAATTCAATTTAAAGTTAGGAAATATAATATTCTATTATTTGTATAATTAAAAGTTCAATTATATTGTTTTGATATCTTTAATTTTTGTTGTTGTAAATCTACCAGTTGGTAGAAGTTACATTGTATCGTCGATACATGTATATGTTGTTACATGTACAAGGTGAAGGTCAGTTGATCCGAGTGTGTATTGAATTTGAAGAGCAAAACGGAATGTATGCTATAGGCCTACCAGTGCTTATAGCTTCGATATATCCATTTTCTCGCAGTTTATCAGAGTCTCTGTCCAAGCGGTTTTTGAAAAGGTGACTGGGTGTGTTTTTTAAGGTAAAGTTCTTGCTCCAACAAAAACATTATCCACAACTTTTTTCTCGTACCTTCGAAAAATTGAAAAATACTCAGTCTAAATCCTTTCTACCGACAACTAGTACACCCGAGCACGGTATAAAACATCTTAATGCATTATTATTTACAAGCCGTTGACGTGATAATAGGTTTTTGTCGATTAAATCTAATCTGTTTATGAAATGGCTAATATATGTTTTCAAACCCGAGGGCGCATATGACGTCACACATAATGGCGCGTAAACTAGCGAAAGAAAATATGCATACCGCAAGATTTGAATTTCATCGCTTTCAAACTCGAAAACGACGCAAAATATTTCATTTAAAACACATTTAAAGTAGTTTTAGGCATAAAAAGAATTAATTTTACTGAAAAAATGAAAAAGTTTAGAAACATATATATTGTGTCCTTTAACCCTTACATTTATATAGTATTGACTAGACGTTAACTGTCTGTTAAAGTTAACTTAAGTTTGTGCAACTAAGTCCTGTAGTGCAGATTCCTTAAAGTGATCCCCGTTCGTTTTCCTCGCCACAACATAAAAGGGTCTGGTTCTTGTTTCGTGTAGTCGTCGATACCGACATTTACACGTAATCCAGTCTTTTGTATGAAGTCTCTGATGCCTTTCACTGATGATTTTGTATTTACCAGTCTTTGTATGAAGTCTCTGATGCCTTTCACTGATGATTTTGTATTTACCAGTCTTTGTATGAAGTCTCTGATGCCTTTTATTGATGATTTTGTATTTACCAGTCTTTACTTACCAGAGGATCGTTTATTTCATTGGAGCTGGGAAGATGAAAAGGTTACATTCTCCCTCACTTTGTGAGAAAGTTTCCCAGTTTACTTCCGGAAGGTCGGTGGTCTCTTCCCAGGTACATTGTATCTGGGTTCTCTCTTCCACCAATAAAAACTGGGCGCCACCACATAACTGAAAAATTGTTGAATGTGGCGGAAAACATCAATCAATCATGGATTTAATTCTAGTTTTACCTAACTCCACATTGCTCCAATTTCATTTGTTCATGTTCCATCCTGAGCTTTAAAGTTCTCATTACTATTCACAGTATAGTGATCATTACGATTCACAGTATAGTGATCAAATCCCTCTTCATTCAAAGTAATCCCGTGGGGATCCGAGTTAAAATAGGTCCTAAGTATCCCGTGCTGGTAGTAAGAGATGACTAAATGGGGCGGTCCTTCGGATGAAACCGCAAAAACCGAGGCCCTGTGTCACAGCAGGTGCGGCACGATAAAGATCTCTCTCTGCTCAAAGGCCAAAATTTTGTAGTCCTTCACCGGCAATGGTGACGTCTCCATATTAGAGAAATATTCTCGAGAATACTTAAGTCAGAAGTCCATGCAGCGCTTCATCATGTGATTTTATGTGGACTTAAGTCACTGAAGGCGGATCCAGCACATCTACCAGGCGCGTAGCAGCCTATACGCAAGTACGCAACTGCGTACACATTTGCTAAAAAAAAAAAAAAAAGAGAAGTTATTTTTTACATTTTTATGTCATTGCCTCAAGTGTAACTTTGCGCTATGTATTTCCGATTTATGATTAACCCCAATCATCATGTCTATTCTATTATTTGAATTCGTTTGTTTCGAAAATTGACGGCCAAAATACCCGTTGTATACTCAAAAAAATTGGTGATTGTAATCAATAAAACCCCAGACCCCTTGCCTTACTTTGCGTACACTTCATTTTCTGTCTGGCTACGCGCCTGTCTACTACCATCAACTCGGACAAACCTATCGCCTCAGCCACACACATCAGTCTAAGTCGAGAGAGACGTTAAACAATAATCAATCAATCATTCAAAGTATTATATGATCTTAATAAACTGTACACCCTCTTTCAACCGATGATTTTATTATTGAAATTAACGTTTGTTTATTCCTTTCTCCACCATTTGAAATTGACCTCTCCTAGTCCCTTTTTCTTTCATTTCAAATACCCATGTGTCTTATCAAAGAAATAGCACTATTCCCATCATGAAACAAACACTGAAATATTATTCCTCTGGCTCATTAACATGTACTTTTGTACTTCAATATTTATAAATGTACCATTCAATACTAGCCCCATGGCTGCTATCTGTAAAAATTTACACTCTTCTTAATGTCAATATTTTAACCTCTGAAATAATTATGAAAGGAATTCCACCGGAAAGATTGATACATGATAATTTCAATACCAATCTGTAAATAGCATAATTTACATTATAAACTAGTATTTGAAAACTCTTCCAGATGGAATACTTACAATATTCATCTCATATATAGAAATCACACGCAAATATTTGTCAAATTTACATACTTCTGGATGATTTAATTTCTTTCGATCAATATTTGCATTATTCTGCTGTTTTCTAAAAGCCTCTTAATTTCAAATAATCCTATATTTTTCTCCATCATCAGATATCACTGAATTAATCTATAATATTTTCGGTGCCGCATCGTTCGAAGACATTCGATTAATAGTACTGTATATCCTTTACGTTAATAATAGAAATTACCTGATGGCGCTAAAATAATGTATGTACATGCAAGGTGAAGATAACGAACAGTGATCAATCTCATAACTCCTACAAGCAATACAAAATAGATAGTTGGGAAAACACGGACCCCTGGACACATGTGTTACTAAACGACGTCATCCTTTTTTTTAATGTAACCAACAATAGTACAACGTTAAACTGTAATAATATTGTCATTCTTCTTTCATCATGGCTACACAATCCCGTGAGGATTCGGGTTAAAATACCGTATATAAAGTTTTTTCCGTCTGTATCTAATTTCGTCTTTGTTCGCGACGATCTCCGAATCGCGGAAAATAAATCCGTGTAAATTTGATTCAATCTTTTGTTTTTGTAATAGTTATATAGCATACAGGTAATAATACGGTGAAAGGTCTGTGTTCAGTGTGTTTTGTCTCCACCTATATCCGACAAAAGCCAGGTAACAGGTATGTAAGCCTCAGTGTTTATTACTGTATTTTAATAAGGACAAGCTAATTAAATGGCCCACGTTCTTCGCTTCCTTCAATGTATAATTATACCCGAGCTACTCATACATGTACATGTAACGGTACAGGGTTGATGGCCGTTTTAAACTGAAAATAATTATCGATAAATATTTTGTATTGGTACCATTCTAGCTAACGAACAGTGATTTACGTTATTATATCGCCAAATTGTACATTTGCTTACTCCTCCTAGGCACCTGATCCCATCCTGGTGTGTCCAGGGGTCCGTGTTTGCCCAACTAACTATTTTGTATTGCTTGTAGGAGTTATGAGATTGATCACTGTTCGTTATCTTCACCTTTCATTTAGAACATACTAGAGTGTAAACGAAAGTGCAAAATTGTTTTTTGAAAACTTTTACGCAGCACTGGTGTGTGATCATCTGAGCGCGTCTTCCGAAATTGACGTTCGATTTTTCTCTCACCAGGATGAAGCAACTTGGAGCGAAATGACTGACAAAGCTCTATGATTACATGCGAACAAAACCTGAAATCGTTAGAGATGGATTCAGAGAAGCAGGAATATTACCCATTATGAGGTTTGATAATTGCGACAGTAACTCAGAAATCCTGTAAATCGTTTCATTGACTGAATTTTTGGCCGGGTTGCACGAAGTGCAAATCCGGTCTATGGTATGGTGAAGTGCGGGCGGGCGGTTGGGGAAATTTTGTGAAATCAACTCCTCCTACAGTTTTTTATGTACAACCTTGAAACTTTGCAGAAAGTAAGTATATATATTGAAGTTATGCACTAGGTTTTTTGAAGTCTGACCTTTGTCGAATATGAGCGCTACAGCAAAAAGTTGTTACTAAAAATAGAGTTCAACTTGAAAAAGGTAAGTGAGATTATCTTTTGTGGTTAAATTTATTCTATGTTTTAATCGTTTTGATAATTATACCCCCCGCAACAAGTTGGGGGGGGGGGGGGGAGGGGGTATACTGGAATCAGGTTGTCCGTCCGTCCGTCTGTAGACGCAATGGTTTCTGGGCTCTAAAGCATTATCCTTTCCACCTACCGTCACCATATCATATATGGACTACCCATGGGATGAAGATGTTCCCTATCGATTTTGGGGTCAAAGGTCAAGCGCACTGGACATCGAAGTAGCAATATGGTTTCCGGGCTCTAAAGCGTTATCCTTTCCACCTACAGTCACCATATACATATGGACTACCCATGGGATGAAGATGTTCCCTATCGATTTTGGGGTCCAAAGGTCAAGCGCACTGGACATCGAAGTAGCAATATGGTTTCCGGGCTCTAAAGCGTTATCATTTCCACCTACAGTCACCATATACATATGGACTACCCATGGGATGAAGATGTTCCCTATCGATTTTGGGGTCCAAAGGTCAAGCGCACTGGACATCGAAGTAGCAATATGGTTTCCGGGCTCTAAAGCGTTATCCTTTCCACCTACAGTCACCATATACATATGGACTACCCATGGGATGAAGATGTTCCCTATCGATTTTGGGGTCAAAAGGTCACGCGCACTGGACATCGAAGTAGCAATATGGTTCGGTTTGTCATGCCATTTGTTTTTTACACTCAGAAAAGAGGTAGTTTATACCTATTACCAACACCCTTTGGGAGATAGGGGTGAGCGGGGGTATTCTTAGTGAGCATTTCTCACAGTACCTCTTGTTTACCTTACAATTCTGCCTCCTTCAACACTAAGGCCATAACAAATCATAACAGTCCTCCAGATAACTACCACCAAATAAATCCCTACCAAAATTATGTACTCTAAATATTGCAACCCGGCCAATTGAGTCTTTGACCCATATTTTTTTGCATAAAAAATCAAAGAGTTAAACGTTTCCCCCAATTCTTTCATAAGTTTAGATAATCGTGAATTATATTTTTTCGCTATGACTTTGAAATTGTGAAAATTTGATTCGAGTAAATTTGATATACTGCTTTAGGTTGTGATTCGCGGAAAAAACCTGATATACATACGATAGGTCCTCAGTAACCCTTGCTTCTCGTAAGAAGAGACAAAATGAGGTGGCCCTTCAGATGAGATCACAAAAACCGAGGTCCCGTGTCACAGCAAGTGTGACACGATAAAGATCCCTCCGTAAGCCTTTTACGGCGGTTAACTACCTGAAATAGGTTTGGTTGGGAGTTTCCCTGACGGCCCCTAGTGAGTCTACTCTTTTTCGAAAACCAGGGAACCGATCCTTTGTGTGTCAAGAGTGGATGTGACACGGGCATCTTTTAACGTTCCATCGGACGGACAAATACGTAAACAGATAGAAAAAAGTATTTTAATGCTCCCCGAAAAATTTCGAAGATTGTACATGTAGTCGCCGTCCGAGCTCATATCTCCTAAACCTTTCATCGGTAATGGATATAATTGATCACAAATGTTCCTTGGGACAAGGCCTTTTGGAATGTCATTTTGGAAAAGTTTCAATGTCACTCAAAACAGAACACTCCTATTTCAACAGATTTTAGTATTAAAAGTTATCTCCAAAACATTTTATCAAAAATTTATCATAAATGATCACAAATATTCCTTAAGTCAAGACAAGGACTTGGGCCAAGGTCATTTTTGAAAATTCAAGGTCACTCAGAACATATACCTTATATATGTAAGCAATTCTTTATTTCAAGTGTTTGAAAAAAAGGTATCGCACAAATATGTAATATGCAAATGGCTATCAGACAAAGGTCACTCACGGTCATTTTGCAAAGGTCAAGTTCACTCTGAACATATATGTAGGACTCCAAAGTGCGATGGTCTGCGCCAAACCCCAATGGTGTGACACGCCAAAGGGTGATGGTCCGACACGCCAAAGTGCGATGGTCTGACACTCTAAAGTGCGATGGTGTGACTCGCCGAAATCCATTGGTTTCTAACGACACGGTCTTTTAGTACAAACTGAACTGTGTGTTTTTCACCAAAATCCATACACTAAAAATAAAAATTAGAACTGATTTCATTGCCCTCTGGTTGTCGTGTTATTAAACACAAAATTTTCCAACACGAAATCGAATAGAATGTTTAGCATGCCCCCAGGAATTTAGTGCGTGTACGTCAAAGTAATAAATAATCATGAATTGTTTTGTTTTGATGTTTTTCGCCTCACTCAACAGTTTTTCAGTTGTCTGGTGGCGCCCAGTTTTTATTGGTGGAAGAGAGAACCAAGATACAATGTACCTGGAAAGAGACTGCCGACCTTCCGAAAGTAAACTGGGAAACTTTGTCACTTACCGGTGCGAGCGGGATTCGAACCCGCGCCGACCAGAGGTGAGAGGCCGTGTGATTTTCAGCGCGATGCTCTAACCAATCGGCCACGGAGGCCCCTGATCTTGAATTAGAGAATGTTTGGGCGAAGCAGATAGTTCGACAACAAATGTATTTTCACTGACTTTCGATAGATCAACAAAATAAAAATAATGTACTTTGCTGTTCTCACTATCCTCAATAGTGTGAACCTTGCTGTCGTTTAAGTTGCATTTCTTCGGTTTTATTTTGAAAGACGTTAAGAATGACGTGACGTCACAAACGTTACTGAACTCCGCCCCATCGGACCTTGACGTAGATCATCGCAGTTTAGTCTTGTGTATATATATTTTCAAGCATTTTAATGCACCGGACCACTCCATCTTGTCCATGAGGGTAAGGATTTTTAGAAAAAAATTACCATCACACAAAGAACCCTACATTAAGCACCCCTTTTCGTAGACAACGAGAAGATCACTGGATCAGGACCCTAGGCACTGCATTTCCATATGGATGCAATGATAATGTATATGATGTGGGAAATTTGACTAGTCCACAAGGAAATAACGTTAATGTGATGGGACTCTTTCCCAATATCCAAAGACGAAAACGCAGTCACGGACATCGTTCATATAAAAGACCAAGTATAAATGATGTCACGTTTGATTCACTTTTGCCTCAAGTCAACAGACAATTGGGTCCACATCATATTCGTACAAAACTTTATTCTATTCCATTGAGGGTTTTACATACGTTATTTGAAGAAGATATTGCTAGTCTATACTTGGATTTTTCAACACCTGAATATAGACTGAACTCTATGATTATGAATGTTGCCTACCACAGGCTCTATAAACCAGCACGGACCATGGATGATATTCCTTCCAAATCATGCCGTCAGTTCCTTAAGCTCAAATTTACAAACAAAGGAATAGATGCCGTCAACATAAGCAACATTCTTCGTCATAAAAGGGTTCAGTCGTGTATTCCAACTTATTTCAAGTTCAAGTCTACACCCTGTATTTCCTACAGCTATACTTCTACTATTGCATCCAAACTTTTTAATTATATACAAACTTTGCAGTGCATAGATATAGACCATCTTATACGTAATCCACCAACATGTTCTTGTTCTTCATCTTCTTTCAACTACAGTCCAGCTGGACATGTCATTACTGGTGATGTTGATATAGTTGAAAATGAGGACCTCAAATCACTTATTCTTAAATGTCCTAAATACAGAGAACCTCGGTCTTTTAATTGGCGACAGAACTTCATCTCTATTATGAGTTCTGTCGAAGATTATGCCAGACGATGGGCTAAATATGAAAAAGAAGAACTTGATACATTGTCAGAATGGGTTAAAAGCATAAGAGGGATATTAAAATCCCGCATTAGACACATGAAAACAAAAGTACGTACCATATATCCTTCTGTGTTTAGTAAACCAGCAGTGATAAAAGAATTAGATAGGTTACATGAGGAATATGTTTTGGTTCCAGCTGACAAAGCTAGTAACAACGTTGTATTTGTTTGTAAGGCTCATTATTACAACTGTATTTTAAACGAATTTGGCATTAATTCCACTTTTGGTAATCATACTTATACTCCAACTGCTCTTTCAAAAGACGAAATTCTTCAAAACCATGCTTCAGTTTTAGACATCATAGACAGTTGCTTCTTCAACAAAAACGGAAATATTCATATCTAGTGATTAGTCATTCAAAAACTTACTTTGTTAAACACCACTCTGATTCCACGCACAAGTACTCTGAAGTTGAAATAAAAAATATGCTAGAGTTCCTCATTGACAATATCTTCGTGGTCTTTGGTGATCGGGTATTCCAACGGTTTGTTGGAATTCCCATGGGCACGAATTGTGCTCCTTTGTTAGCTGACCTGTTTTTATATTCGTGTGAAGCGGGGTTTGTTCAGGGGCTTCTACGTGGGAAGAAAAGGTCTCTCGCTGTGACCTTCAATTCGACTTTTAGATATATCGATGACGTTTTGTCTATTAACAATGATAGCTTTCATTCATATGTCGATTTGATATATCCCTGTGATCTCGAAATAAAGGACACCACTGAGTCGTCCACTTCTGCTTCATACTTAGATATTTTATTGAAAGTAGACATTAACGGCAAACTAACAACTCAACTGTATGACAAACGGGATGATTTCAGCTTCTCCATCGTCAACTTCCCACATTTATGTAGCAATATTCCATTATCACCTGCATATGGTGTTTATATATCTCAACTGATTCGATATGCAAGAGCTTGTTCTGCGTACAGTCAAGTTTTTAAATCGAGGTAAGCTACTGAGAAACAAGTTGATGGTACAGGGATTTCAACAGTCTCGATTGAAATCAGCATTTCGCAAATTCTATGGTCGTTATAACGATCTAGTTCGTCAATACAACCTCGCATTGGGTCAAATGCTGTCTAACGTGTTTCATACCGATTGTTAAGCCGTTCTTGTCACACTGATTTGACTGCGGATAACTCCGTTTACCTGATCAGGATATGGGGCTCACGGCGGGTGTGACCGGTCAACAGGGGATGCTTACTCCTCCTAGGCACCTGATCCCACCTCTGGTGTGTCCAGGGGGTCCGTGTTTGCCCAACTATCTATTTTGTATTGCTTGTAGGAGTTATGAGATTGATCACTGTTCGTTATCTTCACCTTGCATCCCTGTGAGCTCGAAATAAAGGACACCACAGGGTCGTCCACTTCTGCTTCATGCTTAGATGTTTTATTGAGGGTAGACATTGGCGGCAAACTAACAACTCAACTGTATGACAAACGGGATGATTTCATCTTCTCCATCGTCGGCTTCCCACATTTGTGTAGCAGTGTTCCATTATC
Source organism: Ostrea edulis (assembly GCF_947568905.1). Lineage (NCBI taxonomy): Eukaryota > Metazoa > Mollusca > Bivalvia > Ostreida > Ostreidae > Ostrea > Ostrea edulis. The sequence continues at coordinate 18,123,032 of NC_079169.1, forward strand.
ACCTGCATATGGTGTTTGTGTATCTCGACTGATTCGATGTGCAAGAGCTTGTTCTGGGTGTGGTCAGTTTTTGAATCGAGGTGGGCTGCTGGCGGACGGGTTGGTGGTGCAGGGATTTCAACAGTTTCGATTGAAGTCAGCATTTCGCGGATTCTATGGTCGTTATAACGATCTAGTTCGTCAATACAACCTCGCATTGGGTCAAATGCTGTCTGACGTGTTTCATACCGATTGTTAAGCCGTTCTTGGCACACTGATTTTGACTGCGGATAACTCCGTTTACCTGATCAGGATATGGGGCTCACGGCGGGTGTGACCGGTCAACAAGGGATGCTTACTCCTCCTAGGTACCTGATCCCACCTCTGGTGTGTCCAGGGGTCCGTGTTTGCCCAACTATCTATTTTCTATTGCTTGTAGGAGTTATGAGATTGATCACTGTTCGTTATCTTCACCTTGCATTTAATATTCCAGTCAATGGGTCGAATGAATATGAGTTACCGTACCTATACTGGATTCTTAAACTACATAAAAACCCTTACAAACAAATATACATTGCTGGATCCAGTAAGTGCTCTACCAAGCCCCTATCTTTGCTCCTCACGAAAATGTTAACAGCTGTGAAGGAGAAACTTCAAACTTACTGTGCGACTACATATGCCAGAAGTGGTGTTAATCAAATGTGGATTCTAAAAAATTCTAAAGAACTTTTAGTAAACTTGAAATCACAGAATTTTTCCCAAATCAATAGCATTAAAACCTATGACTTTTCAACACTATACACGACCATTCCTCACGATAAATTAAAGACTAGACTTTTTGACATCATAGACAGTTGCTTCTTCAACAAAAATGGAAATATTCATATCTAGTGATTAGTCATTCAAAAACTTACTTTGTTAAACACCACTCTGATTCCACGCACAAGTACTCTGAAGTTGAAATAAAAAATATGCTAGAGTTCCTCATTGACAATATCTTCGTGGTCTTTGGTGATCAAGTCTTCCAACAGTCTGTTGGAATTCCCATGGGCACGAATTGTGCTCCTTTGTTAGCTGACCTGTTTTTATATTCATATGAAGCAGAATTTATTCAAAAACTTCTACGTGAGAAGAAAAAATCTCTCGCTGTAACCTTCAATTCGACTTTTAGATATATCGATGACGTTTTGTCTATTAACAATGATAGCTTTCATTCATATGTCGATTTGATATATCCCTGTGAGCTCGAAATAAAGGACACCACAGAGTCGTCCACTTCTGCTTCATACTTAGATATTTTATTGAAAGTAGACATTAACGGCAAACTGACAACTCAACTGTATGACAAACGAGATGATTTCAACTTCTCCATCGTCAACTTCCCACATTTATGTAGCAATATTCCATTATCACCTGCATATGGTGTTTATATATCTCAACTGATTCGATATGCAAGAGCTTGTTCTGCGTACAGTCAAGTTTTTAAATCGAGGTAAGCTACTGAGAAACAAGTTGATGGTACAGGGATTTCAACAGTCTCGATTGAAATCAGCATTTCGCAAATTCTATGGTCGTTATAACGATCTAGTTCGTCAATACAACCTCGCATTGGGTCAAATGCTGTCTAACGTGTTTCATACCGATTGTTAAGCCGTTCTTGTCACACTGATTTGACTGCGGATAACTCCGTTTACCTGATCAGGATATGGGGCTCACGGCGGGTGTGACCGGTCAACAGGGGATGCTTACTCCTCCTAGGCACCTGATCCCACCTCTGGTGTGTCCAGGGGGTCCGTGTTTGCCCAACTATCTATTTTGTATTGCTTGTAGGAGTTATGAGATTGATCACTGTTCGTTATCTTCACCTTGCATCCCTGTGAGCTCGAAATAAAGGACACCACAGGGTCGTCCACTTCTGCTTCATGCTTAGATGTTTTATTGAGGGTAGACATTGGCGGCAAACTAACAACTCAACTGTATGACAAACGGGATGATTTCATCTTCTCCATCGTCGGCTTCCCACATTTGTGTAGCAGTGTTCCATTATCACCTGCATATGGTGTTTGTGTATCTCGACTGATTCGATGTGCAAGAGCTTGTTCTGGGTGTGGTCAGTTTTTGAATCGAGGTGGGCTGCTGGCGGACGGGTTGGTGGTGCAGGGATTTCAACAGTTTCGATTGAAGTCAGCATTTCGCGGATTCTATGGTCGTTATAACGATCTAGTTCGTCAATACAACCTCGCATTGGGTCAAATGCTGTCTGACGTGTTTCATACCGATTGTTAAGCCGTTCTTGGCACACTGATTTTGACTGCGGATAACTCCGTTTACCTGATCAGGATATGGGGCTCACGGCGGGTGTGACCGGTCAACAAGGGATGCTTACTCCTCCTAGGTACCTGATCCCACCTCTGGTGTGTCCAGGGGTCCGTGTTTGCCCAACTATCTATTTTCTATTGCTTGTAGGAGTTATGAGATTGATCACTGTTCGTTATCTTCACCTTGCATTTAATATTCCAGTCAATGGGTCGAATGAATATGAGTTACCGTACCTATACTGGATTCTTAAACTACATAAAAACCCTTACAAACAAATATACATTGCTGGATCCAGTAAGTGCTCTACCAAGCCCCTATCTTTGCTCCTCACGAAAATGTTAACAGCTGTGAAGGAGAAACTTCAAACTTACTGTGCGACTACATATGCCAGAAGTGGTGTTAATCAAATGTGGATTCTAAAAAATTCTAAAGAACTTTTAGTAAACTTGAAATCACAGAATTTTTCCCAAATCAATAGCATTAAAACCTATGACTTTTCAACACTATACACGACCATTCCTCACGATAAATTAAAGACTAGACTTTTTGACATCATAGACAGTTGCTTCTTCAACAAAAATGGAAATATTCATATCTAGTGATTAGTCATTCAAAAACTTACTTTGTTAAACACCACTCTGATTCCACGCACAAGTACTCTGAAGTTGAAATAAAAAATATGCTAGAGTTCCTCATTGACAATATCTTCGTGGTCTTTGGTGATCAAGTCTTCCAACAGTCTGTTGGAATTCCCATGGGCACGAATTGTGCTCCTTTGTTAGCTGACCTGTTTTTATATTCATATGAAGCAGAATTTATTCAAAAACTTCTACGTGAGAAGAAAAAATCTCTCGCTGTAACCTTCAATTCGACTTTTAGATATATCGATGACGTTTTGTCTATTAACAATGATAGCTTTCATTCATATGTCGATTTGATATATCCCTGTGAGCTCGAAATAAAGGACACCACAGAGTCGTCCACTTCTGCTTCATACTTAGATATTTTATTGAAAGTAGACATTAACGGCAAACTGACAACTCAACTGTATGACAAACGAGATGATTTCAGCTTCTCCATCGTCAACTTCCCACATTTATGTAGCAATATTCCATTATCACCTGCATATGGTGTTTATATATCTCAACTGATTCGATATGCAAGAGCTTGTTCTGGGTATAGTCAGTTTTTAAATCGAGGTAAGCTACTTACAAACAAGTTGATGGTACAGGGATTTCAACAGTCTCGATTGAAGTCGGCATTTCGCAAATTCTATGGTTGTTATAACGATCTAGTTCGTCAATACAACCTCGCATTGGGTGAAATGCTGTCTGACGTGTTTCATACCGATTGTTAAGCCGTTCTTGGCACACTGATTTGACTGCGGATAACTCCGTTTACCTGATCAGGATATGGGGCTCACGGCGGGTGTGACCGGTCAACAGGGGATGCTTACTCCTCCTAGGCACCTGATCCCACCTCTGGCGGGTGTGATATACACGTTATATGTGATAAAAAGAATTCATTTCAACAATATATCAACAGTTATTGATCTTTTTGAACTAAAGTCTCTCAATGTCATTTTTGAAAGGTCAAGGTAACTCAGGACATATATCTTCTATAAAGAAAAAGTGCCTAACATGAAAGGTGAAGATAATGAACAGTGATGAATCTCATAAATCCTACAAGCAATACAAACTAGATAGTTGGGCAAACATCTATTTTAAACTTTTATGTCCGTCGGATGGGACGTTCTAGGGTGTCCCGTGTCAAGGATAACAACCCCCTTGGCACGCAAAAGATCGTTTCCCTGATGTTCGAAAAAGAGTAGACTCACTGGGGGCCGTCAGGGAAACTCAAACACTCACAACCAAACATAATTGAATTAGTTAGCCGCCGCAAAATGGCTGAAATATTGCCAAAATTGCGTAAACAGGTATTGATTAATATACCACGCACTCTGTGAGGATCCGGGTTAGAACAGAACCTCAGTACCCCTTGCTTGTCGTCAGAGGCGACTAAATGGGACGGTCCTTCAGATGAGACCGCAAAAACCGAGGTCCCGTGTCACAGCAGGTGCGGCACGATAAAGACCCCTCCCTACTCAAAGGCCATAAGCGTCGAGCATAGGCCTAAATTTTGCAGCCCTTCACCGTCAATGGTGACGTTTCCATATAAGTGAAAGATTCTCGAGAGGGACGTTAAACAAAATTCAATCAATCATATACCACGCAAATATGTAATAGGGAAATGGCTTTCAAACAAAGGCCATTTTGTAAAAGTATGTGTCACTCAACATACCTTAGATATGAAAAAACCCTCATTTCAACAGTTATTAATCATTGTACGAGTCATTTGTCATATGAAGAAGTTCATTGGTTAGACGCATTTCGGGGAAAATCCATCAGTTTTACTGATATTCTTGTTAATGATTGATTGATTGAATATTGTTTAACGTCCCTCTTGAGAATATTTCACTCACATGGAGACGTCAAAACTGCTGGTGAAGCGCTGCAAAATTTAGGGGGAGAGTTCTTCAGTTTTATTCTCCCAACCCCTGCACATGCAAAGGGTTATGTTAATAATATGGAAAACAATGGGGGCATCCGTATAAGCAGATACGCAGCGTAGTATATAGTTTCCAGATACACATTGACACTTTTGGATTGACCGCCATTTTATATAGGTCAGGCTAATAACAGGAAGTGGCCAACAGTATAGGATTTTACTAACATCCGAAAAATACAAACAGGAGAGACATTCTGGAAACTTGATTAATATAATATTTACAAAATTATGGGTACAAATGCTGGTAAAATTTTATTTTATTTATTTATTTATTTTTTGAAATTAGACAATAAGTAATTCTTAGAAAAAGTAAATAATATATCTATACAAGGTGTCACACCTATACATATTTAATGTTAAATAATGATTTATTTTATGATTTTAAAGCTGTATGACCCGATGTTCATGTATTTAAGAGTTGCGTCAAGCGAAAAGGGACCTTCGTGACATGCTTAGAATAACGTCACAATCGATCCTAAAAGTAACGTTGTTACAGCCGACAGTTACCGAAAAAAAAATCTGAACGCGAAAGAAGAAGAAGAATTTTTAGCAGAGAAAATACCATGCAGCAAACGCCATGGATAGGCAGGTAATGTATTATATTTAGCTTAATAACACCTAATTAGTCATTTAAATTGTGTTTCACATGTGTCCCCCAAAATTATCCGTTTTCTGCATGGAAGGTAGCATTTGCCTAGTCTGGCTAAATGATTCTTACGTAACAAGGAGTCTACAGTAAGCAGCTTGTGTGTATAGGCCTATATTAAGTGACATGATGCAAATAATAAATCTGATGTAAACAATGTACAAACCACATTCGGTGACGATGGAAAGGAAACTAAAAGTACTTGCAATAGGTCTAGTCTTGTATTAAATTAATGTTTACAAACAGACGATATTATGTGCACCGACGCGATGTCGGCGCGGCACCGAACATTGCGTTGATGATAAAAGATGTAGAGCAAGTGTAAGAACGAGAAAACATGCATAATCAATGGATAGACTTATAGAACTATTGAATATAAAGTTTATTAATCAAAAGATTTGACCACAGTTAAATCCTTTATCTATTCTTCTTTTCGTAATATATTTTATCTTATTTTCTCTTCGGCGGTTACAAAGTCAACTTGGTTGTGAGGTAGCGTTCTCGACTGCCATGCGGGCGGTCCGGGTTCAATTCTCTTGGCGACTGCGCAATTTTTATTATTTTTTTTTTTTGGAGTGCAATTTTTTTTTCTAATAATTTATCTTTTTAAGTTCACTCATTATTTTATTTTTCAAAGGTAATATAAACATTATTAGATGTAGTCTTAAGGCCAAAAAAAAAAAAAATATATATATATATATATAGGGCCTATATGTTGGTTTCCACTTTCATCTCAAAATTTTTAAGGGTCGGTAGGTATGCAGTGGTTTTTTAATTTTTTATTTTATAGGTTGAATAATTTTCTAATGATTTAGTATTCTACTATGCATAAAATAAAGTGATTATTTAGTAATCAAATAAAATTTATATGATGAATCAATACATTTCTTCACTTTCCTGTAAACAAAAACTGTTTCTGTGTTTTGGAATCTATCTAGTATTAGTGCATGATAAATAACTTGATAAATAAGTCAATAAATAAACTCTTGTTGTAGTGATGACATTTGCAAAATCTGTGAGAATGGGGGAAAAAATGTGTTAGGGTCGGCAGAAATTTTTAGGGTAGGTAGGGAAAGTGGAAGCCAACATATATATATTTTTTGGCCTAAGCATTATTTATAGTATCAATTTTCAGAGGATGTTACTCTATCAAATGAATTATTTTTTCACATAATTTAAACAATGATTTCTTTTGAATTGATTTTACATACACTTCAAAATTGCTATAGTTAAAGCCATTCACAATTTAAAAATCCAAATATATATATTTTAAACGTTATTACTAAATATATGGTGTTGCCAAAAGAAAGCTGATTTTTATAACTATGAAATAGGCCTACTCTAAAATCAACATAAAACAAAAGTAAAAGAATTAGATGAACAAATACACGCATTAGATTGGCAATTTTTTTTAACAATCCAATATACCCTAATCACTCTACACATTAATTTTGTATTGACACACACCCAGTAAATAATAATAATAAAAAATACAGTATGGGGCTGTTATCTTTTTTGTTTTGTTTTTATTAATAACAATATTTATTCGCCATTCATACCTATCCATGTCAAAGGGTCGAAGACATTACCAGTGTTGATGTGTGATTTCCTATATATTTAATGTTATATACCTGTGGCAGGGAAAATATTCATTATAACATGTTATTTATAGATAGATCATTAAAATTTTGAAAATGAAACGAAATTATTTGTTGCTCCAACATTGAGGATTTAATTTTGATTAGATAGCTCCAGTATTATATCAGCTGACAAATATGCTCCGACCTGGAAATGTATTATTTCAATACAATTATTTCATTTTGTGTGAAATTTGATCAAAGAAAATATAAAATATTTCTAATGCAAAAGATTCAAAGGACAATTCGTAGCATGAACAACATATATCATGATACATTGTACTGGCATATTAATGCAGGATTTTAAATTGTTTGGTGATTTTGAACAAAAAATTATGACACATACTAAACAAAATCTAGAGTAGATATACTGCTTCTTTATATGCTTTATCTTTTACTGTGTGCACTATTTTTTTTAAAAACAAAACTTTGATATAAAAATTAATAGATGATACAAATCGAATCTATACCTAATCACATGCTTTAATACCAGCTTTAGACAACTTGATTGACGAATTCCTAACTCGTCATAAATCAATTCCTGAATCTGCACCATTGATGAGGAGAATAGTGATTTGGACATAAGACATTCAATCGACAGAGCTCACAATGAGGATCTCGGGAAGAAAATAAGGAAATTTGGCAAAACCTTTGTACAGAAAACAGCGATGAAAACAGCGTGCAATGGATATAATGTCATGTAGAGTTTGAAAGAAAAAGTATTTTAAAAATCTTGCACATGTGGAGAGAACAGTCTAGGTCATGACAATTCAAAAGAAGTACAAAATTCCATCTTGACTACCAATGAATTATCAAAAGAGAGAGATATGATTATTTTTGGTAAACTTTCAGAGTTTTGGCA